>NW_005871415.1:795646-1017391 GCF_000147115.1 Myotis lucifugus
CTTCTTGCTTCCTATC
This sequence comes from Myotis lucifugus, assembly GCF_000147115.1. NCBI lineage: Eukaryota > Metazoa > Chordata > Mammalia > Chiroptera > Vespertilionidae > Myotis > Myotis lucifugus. The sequence continues at coordinate 795,663 of NW_005871415.1, forward strand.
CCTGGCCTGAAAGGTCGATATTAAGGACACCATAAAAATACCTTGCTTTGTGTAGTTTGTTAGACTTAGGAATCATTGTACCAGGGGTCATTATGGTGTGGCTTCAGTCATATTCCTTACATGCACTTCAGACAGAATTGGAAGGACAGGTTGACTCTACAAGCACATATACCTGGTATGACATGATACCATTAGTTGGTATCAGCCCATTTCTATTTTTTCCAGAGTGAGTGGCTGGGAGTGAATCTCCTGGCTCCAAGGACTGAGTCATCCTGAGCTTATATCATCTTCAGTGGTTTCCACAGCTCTCACAATGAAATTGGCCGTCCTTATGAGGGTCTATAGGTCTCCTGATCTTCACTGTTTAATATGGTGGACCCTAACTTCATGTCACTATTTAATTTAATTTAAAATTACAAGTTGAGTCTCCCAGTTGCACTGACCTCATTGTAGGTGCTGAATAGCCACATCTGGTTTGAAGAATGCAGATGTACAGCATTGCCATCATACCAGAAAGTTCTACTAGATGGATGGCAGTGCTCAGTATAATCTATCCCTGACTATCACATAACCTCACCATGGGACACTTTCATATAGTTCAGGCCATTTTTTTTTTCTCCAATGTATTCAGCTCTTTTCCACCATTGTTCACTCTTTTCACCTCTCTCCATTTTGCCTCTGTAACCCATCAGGTTTCAGGTTAAATGTCACTTCTTCAGAGAGGTCTTCAATGATCCCAGTCTCCAATCCACACTAGGTCAAACTACTAGTGTCTCTCATAGTAGCCTGTTATTTGCTATCAAAGTACTTAAATTTATGTAGGTATTTAGGTATTTTCATGGGCAATGCTTGACTTCCCCATTAAACTGCAGACTCATTAGGGCAGCCAGGTGTTAGATATTTTAACCCCAGTGTCTAACACATAGTAGGTGTTCAATAAGTATTTGGTGAATGAATATATAAGTTAATGAGCTCTCCCATGTGCCATCTTTACATGGTACATTCTTTTTAGTTTTCAGATGAGCCAAGACCTTAATTTTCTCTTCCATGTCCATCTTCTTCCTCTCCTTATTCTGCAGAGGGCCACCTTCAGATTCCCTTGGAGTTTGCTTTTCCAAACCAGCCTGCTAGAGTTCATCTCTGTGGTATGTCTATGCCATAACAAACACTATTGGGATGTACAGTTTCCCTGGGAAGAAGGAAGGTAAATTGACAGAGGAAACTAAACTTTCTTGTCCATTGTAGATAACTTGTTTATTTTTCATAAAATAATTGGCAGGGTAAAATATTTTAATTTCCTATAGCTACATAATTAATACGTCCACATTAGAAATCAATTATCCTGGATAATTACCATTGGTGCTATGGCTCATAAACTGAACACTAGTCTTGCTAACGAACTGAATGAGACATAATTTCTTGTTGTTCAAAGAGATGATCAACTCTAATCAACAGTAAATTCAATCAAAACTTACTGACATCAATTGAAATCATATTAGAGTTTGTAAAAATAGGATAATTATGCTCATCTTGTAAGTTACAGGTATTGTAACAACTCTGCAATGGGGGCCTATTTGAATAAACGTGTACGTCTGCTGGCTCTATGCTAGCAGATGCAGAAAGATATAATTTGCATAAATAAATCAGGAGTCTTTTTTCTCTTCATAGCTCTTTGGTTTTGTGGGATTCAATTAATTCAACTTTTTTTTTTTAATTTAACAAGCTCAGAATAACAGGCTAAGCAGGTGCTGGAGTGTGGGGCACTTCAGCAGGACTTCAGCTCATGTAGGATAATGGAACTATGGGATACATTTCATTTAATAAAACACAGACCAGTCTTGGGTTGAAAGGTTGTGAGAGACCTTGGTAGATCTGGAGAGATGTTGAAAGACACAGGATCAAGTTAAATTCCCTGTAAGCTCCCATTGCAACTTCAGTTTCTTCCCCACTTTCTTACTCCTGGGGGGATAACATTGCTTTTCTGCATGAGAAACTCTAGGAGAAGAGGATTGTATTTCTGGGGGAGTTTAAAGAAGACTTGGTTCTAACTTTACCTTTGCTCTTACCTGCAAGCAACAATAGAGATTTTGCAAGCAGGCCAGACTATCTTTTTAGACTGTAACAGAAATCCATGGAAGTCCCCAATACCACTATACATAGTATAGGAGTTGGAGGAGGAATCCTGGGCCCCAAGACTTCTTTGCTGTGCTTGCTTAAGCAGGAAACCCCATCACAGAAGAGTATAATTATATAGAGTTGACTTTCATTGAAGCAAGCAACCCTTCCTTAGAACACACCTTTAAAAAGAATTTTTTTTAAAGGAAAAATGGGTTAAATGGGTATTCATTGGAAGATAGATGAATGATCTCATGGGCACTCAGTTATTTCATTTTTTAAAAAGCCAGAGCATCATGGCCATGCTTGCCTTTTTTCCTCCCCATCTACTTTGTGCTAGAACTGTGTAAGGCCATTTGCATTTGTTATCTTACTGAATTTTCAACCTATTCTGTGAATTAGGTGTTATTGTTCTCATTTTACAGTTAAAGAAACTGAGGCCTAGAGAGGTGATGACTTGCCTCAGGTCACAGGGCTAGAGGTGGGAGTGTAAGGTTTCAAACAAGGTCTCTCCTCCTTCAGAGCCAGATCAGGAGTGGAAGTAGGACAGGAGGCATGTTTTCTCCCTTTACAGATCTAAAGTAAACACTACCAATTCTAATCTGATTTACAAAAGCAAACTTTATGAACCACCTTCCACTGACACAGTTCTCCAAATGAGCATGGTTTTGCTAAAATGAGGTAGTGAGAACCATGAGGGACCAGAGAAAGCAATCAGACTCCTTAGCAGCATTTCCAGAAGAACCCTCTTGGAACACACAGATGTCCAGGGAAATACTAAATTCACAAAGGCCAACCACTTGGACTCATGGAGGCCAATGAGCCACACTGTGTCCCCATACAGCTCCTCCAAAGAAAGTACCTTTCCATGTAGTCACCTGATCCAATTTTTCTCCTGGTAATTTCATCCTTTAAGAACCAGCTCAGTGGTGCCTTCTTCCATGGTGGCATTTGGCTCTCTCATCCCTTACCACTCTAGGAAGACGTTACCATCCCATTGCTAAGCTTCTATAACATACCTATAATTTGTGGGCTGCCCTTGAAGCCAGGACATACCTAACTGATCAATTTTCAGTTGTTAGGAAGCCCTGGCCCAAGGGTTCAGAGCACATGTGGGAGGTCCTCCTCCTACTATAAGTGAAGGGCATTATCAGTAGAAAAGCATATCAATGAGCAACTTACTTTCTTCCTTCACCATGCTACTTTATGTTCTGCACTGTAAGATAGGACATTTTATTCCTAAATGACCTGTTTTCTTTAAATTCAGAAAATAAAAAGACAGATTTTATTTTACTAATGATTTGAATCTTAGTTTAATGGATTTTGTGAAGAGCATTGAGCATGGGTGGGGAACGCCCAGCCTGCAGGCTGTATAAGGACTACAAAATCATTTGATCTAGTCTCCCAAGGCAACTGCAGGTGGGACTCAACATTCAATAGATGTAGGAGCTTTTTTCATAGCAACACAAATTTATCTTAAGTGAATTGTGTTACGTGAGTGATGTTATAAATATCCAAATGGCCCTTGGCAGAAAAATGGTTCCCCACCCCTGGCATAGAGGATGGATATAGGTCTAACAGGAGAGGCACATCTTTGAGATTAGGAGATGAAGGGGGTACAAGTAGAAGCCCAAGTGGGGAATGGGCACCCATCCTATTTTCCCCCTCTTGCTGCCTGCTGAGTTTCTGGGATTCTATGTTGTAGAGATGGAAACATGGGAAATAAGGTAAAGAAGAGGGCAGTGGGGCTTTGGACTTTAAAAGTATTTGAACAGAGAGTTGGCATTGGAGATTTTAGATACAGATCTAGGTGGGTGGGGTATGGGAGTCATGGAGAAACTAAAAAAGAAGGAAACAACTTTAAGAGGCATGGAAATAGACTGGGAACCTGATCATCTCTAACATTCTTCAAGAGATGTGTGATTGGAATTCAACCTGACAGCTTATTGCAGCTGGCGTGTTTATGTGTGACACTGAGATTAGAGTGGACATTTGGGGTCAGGAGGTCTCTATAGGTTATAAGAAGAAAATGATGGTCTGTGAATGTGAAGAAGAAATGATGCCCTGAGTCTGAAGATAAAGGCAGGACAAAAAGACATGAAAACTAGAGAAGCCAGAGATGGTATAGGCAGCATGCCCATTGGCTTTCTTTGTTGGTGTGGTGTTTTATGGAGTGGTTCTTTTAATTTAAAATCATTTGTTTTTCCTTGATGTAAGCCCATTCTCCATCTCCCTCTGGCTCCCCTCCAAATAATCAATAGAGTGTCTTATTGCCCACAAGCACGCACAGATAGTTTGCGTGAGCTGTTTTAGTTGTCTTTGCTGTTGCAGTTGAGGAAGAGTTTGAATTTCGCCTCTGGATTAAGATGCTGCAGGTTGCTGTTTGAACAGAAGCAAGATCTCTGAGGCAGAGAAGGCCACACAGATGGCATTGTTCCCCAAGTTCTTTGAAATGCTGACAGAAAGCTTTGGGATTTTTATAGATCATAAAATAAAGTTTCCAATCTTTTCAAGATTTTGTGAGTTTGGGACATATCAGCAGATAAGTTCTCTCCTTCCTTCCTTCCTTCCTTCCTTCCTTCCTTCCTTCCTTCCTTCCTTCCTTCCTTCCTTCCTTCTTTCCTTCCTCCTTTACTTTTCCTTCCTTTTTCTTTCTTCCCATTCCTTCCTCCATTCCTCCCTTCTTTCTTCTCTTCTTTTTCTTTCTTCTCCTTCTTCTCTCCCTCTTCCTCCCCCCTCTTCCTCCCTCCTCCTCCTCCTCCTCCTCCTCCTCCTCCTCCTCCTCCTCCTCCTCCTCCTCCTTCTTCTTCTTCTTCTTCTTCTTCTTCTTCTTCTTCTTCTTCTTCTTCTTCTTCTTCTTCTCTCTCTCTCTCTCTCTCTCTCTCTCCCTCTTTCCCTTCATCCTTTCCTCCATCCCTCCCTCTCTCTGATGTTATCTCTCTCATCTTGAGCCTGTATACAGGAACCTACATATAAAGCTAGAGGCAGGTTGAGAAAGATTCTACAAAAACCCTTTCCAGGAAGTTTTGTCCACCAACAGGATGGAGGGCTTTGGGAAAGCGGTAAAGAGGGAGCACTTACTCTATTCATTGCTTGAAGGAGACAAATCATCTTGAATTTTCTATTATGTACACAACTATGGGTAGGGAGACTCTATACAAGCTATAGCATCATATAAATTAGTATATATATATATGAAATGTACCTATATATTTTACCTTAAATTTACAAAAATATTTATTCACTCTTAAGTAGACCATAGCCAAGAAAGGAGTTAAATATTATAGATAACTCAGCTCAGGATTGGTTGTATAAATTTTCCAGCAAACCTATCTATCCTATCACATGCCATGAGTTATTAGTGTCTTTTATTGCTAATATAACCTGCCTTTATCAACAACTTCTTCACATCCAACTCTGCTAACCCCTGGGTGCCTGTAGCATGTTGCTAGTCCTGGGAGTGCCCTGCTATCTCCATGGCCGTGTTCGTATCTAATCTGCCGTACATATTTCAGGTTTTTCTAGCTGTGCTTGAGTGATCTGGGTGTCTACCAGAAGCTTTCTGATAAAATACTGCCTTCTGTGCTACAGTAGACTTACAGTTTCCCTTCAAAATAACCCAGTTGAAATTTAATAGAAGGTTTTAAAGCCACATCTGATTTAAATCGCCTAAGTTCTAGCTTTTAAGAATACTCTTGGCACACCAACCTCGGGGTTTTCTGAGCGACTGAGAGAAAACTCCAGCTTTACTTTACCTACGACATATATCAAATTGAAACAAAAACCCCCACACAAACAGACTGGGTAGCCTGTTAATAAACTCACTGACAGGTGATAAACAACTGAAGAATGTCTAAGATTGGGAGTAAATCTTTAGTTTATAAGTAAAGTGTTAGGGTGTCTTTCTTAGCAGGAAAAGGGGAGGAAAACACAAATCCTTTAAGATATTAGCTTATTATAGTCAGGGATTTTAAAAAATCAAACAAATCACGGGATAAACTATTAATTTTCCAAACTCTGATGTAATAGAAGAACAAATGAGGCTTTTTTTTTCTTTGCAAATCTAAGCATCCTTGAGGTGGAAAAGGAAGAAAGGGTTGCTAGGCAATCTTTCAGCTTCACAAGTGACATCCCACACACAAAGCCTTGACCCACTCCTTCCCTGTCTCATCACAATGCTGTACAGAGGCATCGGTATTCCCAATGTACAGATGTGAAAACCGAGGCCCTGGAGGCAGAGTTGAAACATATTGTCACACACCTATAGCTCTCTGACTTCCAAGCCCATCATCTTGCTGAGATGCCCAGCTCCCCTGGCTCTTAGGATTCAGTTATTTTAGGCTCCCCTGGACACCCCTTCCAAACTCAGTAGTAGATCTTCAAGCAGTGCATCTACATTCCTAAAAGGCATCTCATGAACTAGCCCTTTATCCTTGATTAAAAAATAAAGAAATAAAATAAAGCTAGCTCACTGCTCAGGCTTCTTAACAGAACAGCATTTGATTTCTACGTGTTGTTGATTTCATGGCATTCCCATAAGGCATCCAGGCTGCTCTCATGATTCTTCCTGCTGTTCCCCTTCAGGGTTCCACTTTGATTCCTTCTCTGGAGAGAAGTCTTGCTTTCAAGATACAAAGAACACCTCCCTCTTCCCACGTGGCCTTGATTTAACACAAGAGGAACAATTTTCGAGGCTCATGCTAGGGAGACGCCCTCATGCTCTGCTTGTGGGTCGGTTCACGGATAAAACTATTTTGCAAAGGAATTGTAAAGGACCTTTGAAATGTACCATTAATTGTATCTCCAGAAATCTATCTTAAGCATAATAATCTCAAAGGTAGAAACGACTTCATGCACAAAGAAATTCACTATTGTGTTGTTTTTAGCGGTGGTGATAAAAAAATGGGCAACAACTTAATTGTCCAACAGCTAGATAATGGTTGTGTAAACATCACGTGTCTACTAATAAATATCATGAAACAATGAAAAGTGATGTTTATGGAAGTTTCAACTTAATGTGACAAATGAAATTGACATCATTTCCCCCCCACATTTCATTCAAGTCACAGTAAAGGGATAAAAACAAAAGCATACAAACCAGAGAGTCCAAGAGAATGAGATAGGAGACTAAAGCAGATGGGAGATATCAATACATTTTTAAAAGATGAGAAGCAGATTTTCAGTTAGTAACTGGATTGTGGTTGAGAAAGCTGAACCTTAAGTGCCACAGGGTAAAGATAAGAAGGAAATAGATCCATGTTACAGAATCCTGGGAAAGCTCAGGGTTACAAGGCATCAGGTAGCACGAAAGGCAGGGAATGCCTGGTGATTAGAGCAAGGAAGCAGGAGGAGCCTAGAGCTTTTCCCCAATGAGGCACCTCTCCTGCTCCACCTGGTAGAAAACTGGAGGTTTACTCTCAGCAGAAGTTAAACCAGATAGACTCTGAACTCTGGGACCTGAGACAGAAGATAGGAAAAGAGAGAAGCACTACAATAAAATTTATGAGGGCTGGAACTGTGTGAGAGTCTACATAGTGAACGGCGAAATTCTCAGCCTCCTTTTTCCAAATGCTGAGAATGTGAGCAGGCAAGCTGATAGCCCTCGATGGGAGATTAGAGAGTTCTCTGGGTAGAAACTAGCAAGTCTAAGAAAAAAAATCTGGAAAAACTGATAGTTATGGGTAGAGGTCTCATATAATGACCAGGTTCAAGGCCTGTCCTTCTGTGGAGTCTGCTATATGATAAACCTTTCTTTTCCTTGTTGAATCCTGGAAATTGGATTCTGTATTAATTTCCTAGGGCTATTTCAACAAATCACCACAAAACTTGACCTAAAACAACAGACACTTATTCTCTCACAGTTCTGGAGGCAGGGAGTTGGACTCTAAGATGTCAACAGGGCTCCTGCGGGTGTCTGCCGGCTCTAGGGAAGAATGCTTTCTTGCCTCTTCTGAATTCTGGTGATTGTCATCAATCCTTGGCATCCCTTGTGGCAGCATAACTGATGTGTGCCTGTCTTCACCTGGCCATCTTCCTTGGGTGTCAGGTCTCTGTGTCTCTGCATCTCCCATGAGGACACCAGTAATGGATAATGGCTCACTTTATTCCGTAGGACCTCATCTTAACTCGATCATATTTGCAAATAAAGTCACAATCACAAGTGTTGGGGATTAGGACTTGAACATAGCTGTTTTTTTTTTGGGGGGGGGGTACAATGAAACATACCATAGAGTTTAAACACTATATATATATATATATATATATATATATATATATATATATATACATATATATATAATTTTTTAATATATTTTTATTGATTTCAGAGCGGAAAGGAAAGGGAGAGAGAGATAGAAACATCAATGATGAGAGAGAATCATTGATTGGCTGCCTCCTGCACATCCCCCACTGGGGATCGAGCCTGCAACCCAGGCGTGTGCCCTTGAATCGAACCTGGGACCCTTTAGTCCGCAGGCCAACATTTTAACCACTGAACCAAACCAGCTAGGGCTAAACAATATTTTTTAATAAGTAAAAGGTAAACCACATTTCCTTAAAACAAGTTAAACCCGCTTATAATTCAGTGGCAGCTTTGGATATGCAAGAGGGCTCAAAGTTCACATCTAGTATCCTGATCCCCTCTCAAGAGAGTAAGTCTCCTTCATGCCACCCCACCGAGTCTTCTTCTTGGTATGTACACACATAAAACACAAGAACTCAACTTCGAGTTTGGGAGGGATATTTAAGAGGAGCAATATAAGTAGATTTTTGCCTCTGCTTATGCTTTAGTAGCAAAAATAAAACAAGAATACAGATTAAGGTGAGAGCTCTTTAATTTTCAGAGGTGATTTGAGTTGAGAAGCCCAGGCTGGCTTCTGGTCTTTGCACAGTGCATTTGAACAGAAAGCCTCCATCATGCCAATCAAGGCGACATCCTCTTTCAATGAACTCTTCATTATATATTTTTGCTCCAAGACAAAGAACATTCATGCAATTAAAATAGGCTGATTAAAAAAATCTGTGTCAGGCATAGACTTGCATTTATACTTTTGGGCACAAATGATGGGAGGGACATTAAAAAACTGCAAAACTGAGCAGAAATCATCTTTTTTCAGCACATATTTTGAAGAGGAATGAGGCATTGGCTTTTCCAGGACTCAGCAGCCTGGCTTCCCTCCTCATTAGTTGACCACAGAGCCGGGGCTGCTCCCTCAGGCCCTAATCAACTTACTCAGATCGGCTGCAGAATCGATCTGACAGCCCGTGAAAGGGAGTTTGGAGGTGGGGAGGGAAGCACAAGGGAGGGCTGAGACTTTGGGAACATGGACTAATGTATTTTCAAGGATATCACCATGTTTGCCTAACACCAAGGACTGTGACATTAGCAGACCCTTCTGATATTTGGGCCACAAAATAGTTGTGACAAGGACCCTACAGTGTGTATGTCTTTTGAGTCCTGGTCTTAGAAACACTTCTTCAAAATGACAAAGAAGAAAGTTCTCTCTGATTTAAGCCTGAATTCCTTTGACATGAAAACGAAGGCAATTAACAGTTGTTGATCATTTACTAAATATTTAGTTTTTCCTTTTAATCACCATAGTAGCCCCTGAGGTTGGCATTATTATCTCCTTGTGCAGATGAGGACATGGAGGCTTAAAAGCAAGAAGGATATTAGAAATGTTTAACAGCCAGAAGAGCAAGGGCATATCCCAGTGGTCGGCAAACTCATTAGTCAACAGAGCCAAATATCAATAGAACAATGCTTGAAATTTCTTTTGAGAGCCAAATTTTTAAACTTAAACTATATAGGTAGGTACATTGTTATTTACTTAATTAGGGTACTCCTAAGGCTCAGGAAGAGCCACACTCAAGGGGCCAAAGAGCCTCATGTGGCTCGAGAGCCACAGTTTGCCGACCACGGGCATAGACCATTTAGAAGCATGCTGGCCACAATCCAGGAGTTCCCCCAGAAAGGGGATGGCTGGGGCCCTGGGAGATGACCCAAGGAAGCTTAAGGGAGCAACTACTTATAATAAGTATAAAAGTATTTCAATGACTACCAGAGCATTGCCAGGTAAGCTGGGTCTGTGAGGAGGAAAATTAGCTTTTTCTAAGATGATCAGCTCACAGTAGATGACCTGGGATTTGAACTCAGCTGTCTTCTCCAAAGACAACACCCTTTTCAACATCCCATACTTTGGTCTGCTCACTCCATCATGCCTTGGAGGAGGAGCTTTGCCAAACTGCCTTTAAGGGGTAAGTGATATCAGAATCTTTCCTGTGAATATGCTTGTCAAAGTGATGGAGAAATTTTCTAACAACCTGAGAAGGTGGAACATGAATCACGGGGTCGGAGACAGTATTTCAAAAGGGGAAAAGGCACTCAAAAGCAGAATTGAATGACTGAGAACAATTGTTGCCAATGTCTATCATTTCCCCCTTGAGCTAATGATCCCTTTCTGGTGGGAACCATATTCAGACCCATGACCTAGATGTTCATCTGGGGAGAGCACGGTTCTGATGCAATACATTGAGGAAATGCGTTCATGACTTAAATGGTTATACGATGCATATTTTCAAAACTTCAGTTAAGATTCTGGTTCTCCCACACACAAAATATTGAGTTTGGAACTTTGCCGATTGGTAGTATCCATAGAGTTTTCTTTATGAGTTGATTCAGGTTGCCTTAAAGCCTATGCCCATACCCATTCTGGTATGTCGGTAAAAACACGGTCAATTATTTCAATGGAAACCCTCAAACTACAAATGAAAACATGTTGATAGAAATGAAAGAAGAACGCCCTCTTCATCCACTTAAAATAGGAGAGACATGTAAAATCCTTTTACTATTTTTTTTTCAAGTGAGGGGAAAACCAGTATTCCTCTTCAAATACAAACAGAAATTTACTCACTGTCTCTGAAAAAACAAGCCCAGAATGGACACATTTGCCTCTTCAGGGACTAGCTTAGCTCTTTTCTCTCCATTTAAAAACCTTTGAACCTCTGCTTCCTGCTGTGCTCTTGCATTTTTCAATTGCATCTCTCTTGCTACACTGTGTTTTCCTCATTGAGCTTGTACCACCTCTCCCTTTCTTCTTACAGATTCAAACCTTTTCTGTGATAATCACAAAATTGTAGCCTCAGAAGGCAATTCCCAAAGTGTGGTCTGCATCACCTCCCCGTGAGCCAGATGATCATAGGTGATAGAGAGACAATGACCTTTTCTTATTTCAATAGTCATGCATTTATTTTAATGAGTATTAAAATATAGACTTGGAACATTATGCTGTGATTACATAGGTATTATTGCCTAGGACCAGGCTAAGCTTCAAAAGTGAATCTATTGATGGTCAATTAAAATATGTTAAAAAATAATGACCCATGCAGTGTGTGAATACAGCAAAGAGCATCAGCTATTTGGGAGACAATTCTACCAAGGTCTGAAGCAGCATTCTCTGACATCGACTCTTCTCAGCAAGTGGACAGCCAGCTTCTGCCCATGAGGAAAGGGGGTGACTGTAGGAGTGAAGAGGCTGCCTGTTAGAAGAGTAAGCATCTCTCCTTCCCTTTGCTCAGTCTGATATGCTGGTCTTCAAATGAACTCAAGAGCCTGCCCCCTCTACTTGCCCACATAAAACATACATTTGAGACATGGATCTTAAGAGCTACTTCTACCTTGGAGAAGGAGAAGAACGTGCAAGGTCTGCTGGGGCCTGGGTCTGGCCTCTGTGCATTGGGTGTGTCCAGGTGCTACCCACAGGCAGGTGAGTGCTCCCTTCGTGTTGAAAAAGAAGTAGCAAAAGGTGGAGGAAAAAGAGAAGCATTGAACTGGCCATAAATCAGCTGCCAGCTGCAGTGCTGACTATTCTGTGTATGAATGGAAATTGGGTGTGTCTTTATCTCAATGTGCCTTTGAGGGAAGAAGACGTTTATTTGCTAAGGAGTGAATTTACACTGCATACTTGGTGTCCTCAACAATGTATGACTTCAGACTAAATCATTTAGACCTTGGAAAATGTACAACAGATTGTTGTGCTTGTTTGGGCCTGACATGGAGTCTCTTCTTAGTGCTGGATACATGACAGAGAGGAATAGGGAATAGATTTGTTCGGGTGCACACATTCTGGGCTCAGCATATAGCTGATGCTAGAACCTTTCCTCTCCCAAGACCTTGCCTTTGAGAAAATGAGTTGGATAAATGTACTTTTAAACCCACCTCAGTATCATTTCCTCCATTAGTCTGTTGCATCTCTTCATCTGGACAACTCTTTTTTTATAAAAAAATATATTTTTATTGATTTCAGAGAGGAAGGGAAAGGAAGAGAGAGAAAGAGAGAGAGAGAGAGAGAGAGAGAGAGAGAGAGAGAGAGAAACATCAATTGGCTGGCTCCTGCACACCACCTACTGGGGATCAAGCCCGAAACCCAGGCATGTGCCCTTGACCAGAGTCGAACCGGAGCCTTTCAGTCCACAGACTGATGCTCTATCCATGAGCCAAACCAGCTAGGGCTGGACAACTCTTTATGTAAGTACAATGTTAAATACTCTGTTTTCCTAATCCAGTGATGGCGAACCATTTGAGCTCGGCATGTCAGCATTTTGAAAAACCCTAACTTAACTCTGGTGCTGTGTCACATATAGAAATTTTTTGATATTTGCAACCATAGTAAAACAAAGACTTATATTATTGATATTTATTTTATATATTTAAATGCCATTTAACAAAGAAACATAAACCAAAAAAAATGAGTTCACGTGTCACCTCTGACACACGTGTCATAGGTTCGCCATCACTGTCCTAATCCATGGAATTAGGAAATGACTGAAGGACCCAGGTGGAAAAGCAGGTGCTTAATTATAGTATGTTGCTGGGCACTCAGAAATGGAGTGGATGACATGATTCTTCTGAGGGATGGCCTGAGGACTTGGGATAAGAGGGCAATATCTGATGTCATGTAAAGCCACATAACAGAGTGGGGGAAGCATGGTCGTTGCTGTCAATAGATTGGGTTCAAATCCTGCCTTTGTCACAAAATACCTGCACAAGTGTGTTACCCTGCACAAGTTACTTCACCTTTCTCAGGTTCAGTATTTTTCCATTGAAAAATAGATTTAAAAATACTTGGCCCAGTGCTCAAGAAGTAGTAACTGTTTTAATTACTATTTTATGCTGGATCTCCTTTAATCCTACAATACATATGAGTGCTGCATCCATATCCCTTGGGGAAACCAAGGCAATGGAGGCTTGGAGACCATAAGGTTTGGGCAGCCATGAAGAGGTGGAGGTGGATTTTGATTGTATGTCCCCAGGCCAGTGACTGATTCTACCAACCCACACAGTATCTCTGATTATTAGGAAATTATATTCTACAACTGACACAGACATGCTGGAGGTGTTCCTTTGAAAAGTTGTCAAGTGCCATCGTATTACAAGACTAGAGGCCCGGTGCACGGACTCATGCACAGGTGGGGTCTCTCAGCGTGGCCGGCAATTGGGGCTGTCTCACCCAGTCCCAATCGGGGCCAATGGGGGCCATCCAGCTGGGGAGGGACCATGGAAGTTTGGCCGGCAGCCCCAGCCAGACCCCAGCAGCAAGCTAACCTACCAGTCAGAGAGTCTGCCCCCTGGTGGTCAGTGTGCATCATAGCGACTGGTCAAGCAGTCAAACTATTGGTCAAACACTTAGCATATTATGCTTTTATTATATGGGATAGTGAAGAATTTAACATGTCTCTGCCCCCTTTAGAGAGATGCAATTCGATCAAAATCATCAACTACTTGAACAGCCAAATCACCTTTTCTCTCCAGGCTGTGTCTTGCCTGATAAACAAAGGGGTTGAACTCTGAAGGATGGCCATTGGGCTGTAACATTCTATGGAACCTACAAGGTGGAGAGGTTCCATTGGAAGAGGAAAAATCTGCATGTTTGGATCAATAAAAATGGGAAAACAATTTGAGCTTGATATAAGAGAAAACATAAGTCATAATGTGGGTGAAGAGGAAGAAGAAGACCAGGATGGGTAGGGAATACTGTTGGATACTTTATCTAGAAGATTCTCCACAATTCTCAGAAAGCTTTAATGGTTTTTTAATAAAGAGGAGTAAAATTATTTGAACAGGATTCTAGTGAGGGAGAGAGAGAAGATGAGAAAAAGCTACAAACAGGCCTGAGCTAGACAGCATACCTCTGGTCTTCTTACTACAGCTGCTAGAAAACCCATGAGTCCATTTTGGCTTTAGGATTCAAGAATATAAATGGGATTTGGATTGAGATCCAGGGTGGGTGGGCGAACTGGTGAGAACATAATAGATAACTTGTTTTTATGGGATCTGATATGAATAGTTTAAGCTGTAAAAGCAAGATATGAGTCACTCTCATTTTCTGTGATTCCTCTGGTTGCCCCCAGAGGGAAGATGTGATGACTGGGTACATCTATTCCAATAAATAAAGAAACACATACACATTTTGCGATGATTGCTTTCTGCCAATATTTAATATACCTCCTGAGCTGGAAAATGGCTTCAATTCCCTTACCATCTCTCCTGCTCTGGTCTCGGGAGCTCTTCTCCTTCAAGGCTGGAAGCTTCGTTAGTCAGCGGAGACACTGCTTCCCACCTTAGAATAATATGTTCTTTCTCTCTCAATGACTCCTATTTCCCAACTAGTAGCTTTAAAAGCTTCAGAGAGGGACTTTTTTGTTGTTGTTGTTAAATGTTGATGGCCTCAGAGATATTGCAGAAGCAGTAGCTTGCTGAGAAGTGAGGGAGAAGAAACTCTTTTTTTTTTTTTGGCCAATTTACAAAGAATTGGGGTGGGAAGGAGTGAGGAGAACCCCCTGAATTGCTAAAATCCTACAACTGGAGTGGAAGGGGAGGATTATTCTTTGTCACTCATCCAAACACGTTTCTATAAATGTTGAGCATTTAGGCTAAAACAGGATCTTGGATTCACTTTCCCTCCAAATGGCCAGGGAGAAGGGAACACACATCGAGTACAGAGCAGAGGAAACTTGGCCCCCTGTCTAGAATAAAGATTTTATGTTTTAGAGAAATGATCGAGGGCATCCACAAGAAGCTGTTGATCAGTGAAATGTGCATTTGCTCAAAACACTCTTTCCCAGCAGAGTCCACCCCACCCCCTACTCCATTCCAGGTCACCCTGGCTGGAGCCTGCTCATTGGGCAGCGCACAGCCTTGTTTAGGACAGTTTCTTAGAGGATTTTACTTTGAAGTGTTTCAAAGTAATTCTGCTCATGCAGGAGCTTCTCCTGTTTTATGGATCAGAAGGGATTTGAAATCTGTTCCGTAGAACAGCTAAGAGCTAAAACAACAACAAAACAGGCATTGATAAAATTTAATTGACTATATGTCAGACCCATCTAAATACTTAAAAAATATTAACTCATTTAATCCTCACAACAAACAGCCTTTTGAGGTGTGTGCATTTACAATCCCCATTTTTAGAGTTGAGAAAAATGATAAGTACTTCGCCCAAGGTCACATAACCATAAGTGATGGAGCCAATATTTCATTCCAATCTGCCCGACTCCACAGAGTCCACACTCCTAAGCACAGTGCTATATGAGGACTAATATCTACTTCCAAGGGTTGTTCTGAAGATCGAATGGAATAATCAGTATGCTATGCTCATCTAACATGGGGGATGATGCTTCTGTTAATGCTTCTGACTCAAAAAAATCCCAATGCCAGGAACTTGTATTTCTTTCCTTCCTTTCTCCCTTCTTCCCTCCCTCTCATTCTCTCTCCCTCTCTTTGTTCCTTCCCATCCTTCCGTATTCCAAAGGGTCATTGGGTTCTTTTCAGTGGGATTAAGTACCCAGTCACCTGAGGCAGCCAATGGAGAATGAAAGGCAGGGGGGAAAGAAGGGGGGAAAGAAGGAAGGAAGGAAAGGAGAGTGAGATGGGCTCATTCATTGAGCCTTTTCTATATCTCAAATGATTTACTTAGGATAGATTCCAAGAAGTGGAATTCCTTGGTCAAGGTATGCGAAGGAGCATTTTAAAGTTCTCCCACAAATTGCTATGCTTCTTTCCAAAGCTACCCACTTAAATTACCGTTAGTAGTAATACATGAGGGTGTCTTTTTCACTTCACTCTTGCTATTATTTGGCATTTTTAGTTTATTTTTTAAGACATTCACACATAAAATGACTGCTCAGCAAAAAATAGTATCTCCATGTGCATTGAGGTTGAACATTTTCTAATCTTTTATCTTCTTGGTGAATTTTATCTTTCTTTCCTTTGCTGACTTATATATGGGAGTGTTCATGCTTTTCTTATCTTTTTTTCACATATGTTGAATTATCTTTCTTAGTCTTCTGGTTATCATTATCTTTTTGGTTTTGCCCTGCAAAAATTTTAATTGGTATGTAATTGCCTCTAAGAGTGATTTTCAAAATGTAAACGACAAATACAACAGAGACACGAATCCATCTGGGTGGGTGCTGCCTGTGCACCATACCAGGACCTGTCCATCTGTCCATCTGTCCTGTGAATTACTTTATCATTCTGAGAACAGAAAACTTTCTCCCTCCAAAACAAGGGAATGAAGCTGAATCCTCTTCTATTTTGTATTTTATATCTTTTATATTCTCTAGTTAATCAGAAATGTCTTTTGGTACATGGAATGAGGTAATTATTTAAATGTATTGTATTTCAAATTGTTAGCTGATTGTCCTAATCTTGTTTATTGAGAAACCCTAGCTTTTCTGGTTATTGTCTTGGGATGCATTCTTTTCTGGTTATTGTCTTCGGATGCATTCTTTATCATATAGTATTAGAATACCATATATATATATTAGGATCATTATTCTGGGTTATTGTTCCTGATGTATTTTTGTGCCTTGTCACATTACCTAAAACTTTATAGCTTTATGAAATGAAGAGCAGTTCCCCTTTAAATATTGTATTAAATATTCTGTTTATTTTTATAGGTTAACCTTAGAATCCTTTTGTCAAAGTCAAGTTGGGGTTTTTATTAAAATTGTAGCCAGCCACGTATTAATTTAAGAAGAATTTGAACCTTTACAATTCTCAGCATCAACATGTGGTTTCTCTCCTCATATTTGGGCCATGTTTTTCATCTCTCCTTAAAGTCTTGTAGCCTTCTTTATATGGTGACACGTTTTTGATCAAAATTATTCATGATATATCATTTTAGTTGCTATTGGAAATAAAATTCTAAAAAGTATTTTGTACATTTTTGTTGGCAATTTTCATTTGTTTATCTTGGATTCAAACTCCTAAATTTTATTACATTTTGATAGTTTCTACCACATTCCTTTGGATTTTATAGGTCTATAAGTACATGACCTATAAAGACTAATTTTTTTCTTGTTTAATATTTATCCTTGTTTTTAAAATTTCTTTTTCCTTTGGTCAGAATGTCTCAAACAATGTAAATATAATGATAACAAGCTTGCTCTTTTGGTGCTTGATTTTGATATTTTATGTTTAAGTGATTACAAACTATTATTGTGAAATATATTTTCTTTTCATGGTAAGAAGTTTTTTATATATTCCTACCTGAATTTTTAGAATATAAATTGGTCACAAGTTTTAGAAAGTGGCTTTGCACCATTTATTTAAAAGATATGCTGTACTATATTATAATAATAGTTTTATTATTTGCAAATCATTGTAGAAGGCCTACATTACATCCTGTATAACCCTTGCCCTGATGAACATTAAAAACACACTCACAGTTGAATTGCTTAACATTTCACTTTCTTGATTAACAATGGGTTTATTTATCATTAATTACTAATAGAACATTAACAACTGTTTATTTTTGTCATATAGACCTTACCTCTTATAAAAGAATGTCATGGTAAAAGAACCTGAGACCATTCCAAGATGAAGATATTATCTATGTATTTATTCATCAAGTTGGGCACTCATTTATCCCTTTGATGTAAATACACAAGTATTTTTTGAGCTGTTCTTAGGTTCGGCAGGAGTAGAAGTTCTAAGCTCAGTATCTGCTGCCAGGAACACCTGAGTTCCCACCCTAGCTCTGTTGTTTACTGATTATGTGAATCTGAGCAAGTTTCCTATAACTTTGAGAAGCCTCAAGTTTCCTCATCTGCAAAGTTGGCATAACAAATAGCACCTACTTGAGGCTGCACACAAAAATAGTCCCCATAAAGCTCCAAACGGTGTCTGCACGTGCAATCCTCAACAAATATTATTATGACATTATTACATTCTGGAGACAAAGACAAAAGGGTCTGGGCCCCCTGCTGGGTGGCAGAGGCTATGTGCTAACTGTTGATCATCTGGTCTTCCCCAGACCTCCTCTCGCTGCCTTGCACTGAGAAGGCTAAAAGGCTAATTCCAATGTAACCCTGATTTTTTTTTGGGGGGGGGGCTAGCAATCTGAATCTGTGCCAGCAAGCCCAGTGCACATTCTTGATAACCTATAATTAAGTCACTGCCTCTTTCCCAGAAACTGGTCTTGCAAGACCTGTTACCTAAATACAGAGGCCATAAACTATGAATAGTGCACAGCGCCATAGGGGCGGGGGGTGTATTAGCACTGGCGCCAGGCCAGACCATTAGATATGGCCTCAAGACCTCCAACACCTGGGGCCTTTTTTGCAAAGCCTTCGAAAGGACCGGAAGCATAATCCATATTTGGGGGACAAAGACACTAGAAAGATATAAAGGAGAAGCTCCCTGCATGTTACTTTGCTCAGACTTGGGAAATTAGTCCGCTGAGTCTGCTGGAGTAATAAAACTGTGTAACTCCATTTCTCTAAAGTGTTGCTTGGTTTTTCTCTGGTCTTCTTCAACAGCACCTGACTCATGATCCTGGAAATAGAGCTCACTTCCCTTCCTGGTCCTCAGTTCTGCACATACTAGTACATTCCTCATTGCCCACTTCTCCCTCCCACCCTCATGTCAAGTCTGCTGGATGAGAAATAGATCAGTATGAAGATTATGGAAGAAGCCTAAGCCCCATAGCCAGGTCACCTGTGCCATATCTGATGAGCTCTTGGTCAGGGAATTTGTGGTGAATATATTTATGGCAGCTTGCTGTTCACTGCCATATCAGGTCAGTACCCTGAGCACTGACTTCCCAGGTGGTATCTCCTGGCTTTTTCAGCATTTGTCAGTAGCCTCGGCTGCAGGAAAGATTCAGAAATCCAAAGAGCTTCACTTTCCCCAATGCTGTCTTGATATCCCCTTGCACAAGCTATGCTTTAGAGGTCTTGGCCTTGGTTGCCTTTAACAAGTGCCCTCTGCATTGAACATACTCCATCAGAATCACAAAGGATGGCTGGCTGTTATTTTTATGGTGGTTGGGATGATTCATATCTCTATCTCTATCATCTCTATCTCTATCTCTATCTCTATCTCTATATCTATATCTATATCTATACCTATATCTATATCTATATATTTTTGCAAAAGTGACTTATTTGTTCTGACCTCTCTACCTTTGTAGAAGCTTAGCTAAGTTGTCTTGTCTCCTTGACCTCTGCTCCAACCCTTGATAATAAATCACCTTTCAGAAGGCCCGCCCTCACCACTCTCCCTTCCCCCTAGGTAATTTAGATTTCTTGAGCTGCCAAATTTCTTCAGCCTGGGAAAGAAGAGGTTTCTTATGCATATTGTGTCAGCTGCAGACATAACTCACGAAACCACCCCAGACACAGGATGTCACCCAGTGATGCTTCAATTTACAATCTTCCGGAGCTCCTGCTGGCAAACAGCTCTGAGTGGAAGTGGGGAGGTTTTCAGAGGCTTGGGGCATGTTTTTTAGCTCTTTGGTTCCCCTCAGAATTTCTAAGGCTAATTAGCATGTTAGAAACTGTCAAAGCATATTGACCTGCAAAACTACCATATTTAGTGTCACTGTAATTTCTCATAATATTGAAGCTTACACTGGCCATATCCACAGCTTTGTTCAAAGCCTACCGGTGAGAAGGTCATTTATATATTGTAATCAGATTCTAGAGCTGACCACTTTTAATTATGGCTTAGGTAGTGGGGGTTGAGCAGTTTGGGAAAGGAGGCTGGCTGGGAGTTATCGTCTCTTTGATCATAAGGCTGAGTGATTTACTTTGATCACAGAGACAACAGTTCATAAAAAAGCTTGGTCTCTTCCTGAAATTTGCAGGTAAACAGGGAAATCATTTGAAGCTACTTGGGAATGAACAATTCAGATCCCAGACAATGGTCTTCTTTGAAATGGATTTAGGTGTCTATTGATTAACAGAGCACAGGGGATTGGATGGGTAAAAAAAAAAAAGTGACTTTAGTCCCTGGGGAAGGTGCATCTAGAGGTCACCAGTTCTTCTGTGGTTGAACTTCCAGGTCCTGCATGACCCCTTCCGTGGAGCCTGCATGGAGTTCAAGCAAATCGGTGTAAAGATGAACACCTCAGTGACATTGAAGGGAAGGTGCTTGGAACAGTAGAAAGCTTGCAATCTGGGGAACACAAAATAAAGTCCTGCCTCTCTCCATTTATTATGTGTGGGTCCGGGGGCTAGGTGCTTAAACCCTTCTGTGCCTAAGTATCTTTACCTGGGCAGATTGGACATAAGTACTTCAATGGTTATGTTTAGGGTTTAATGATGTGCCTTTTGAGAAAAAAGCCCTGTAAGGTGTCAGGCATTTGGGGGAAGAAGAAAATACCAAGGTGTCCTAAATCAGGATTAGAAATTCCTCCTGCGCTGTCCCCATGCCATTGGAGGAAGATGAATAGAACACTGACTTTCCCGAGCAAATTGTTTTAAAGTGATATTTTGAATTGTATTTTGAATATTTATATGCAGGAAATTTCACTTGTTTAAATCAAAGTGCTTGTGCCTTTGGGGGGTTGTCATGTGTACTGCCACATGGGGGAACCATCTAACCACTGGTCAGTTTTAGAAATAATAGCCGAGCAGGGATTATGTAGCACTGGAAGCATTTAAATTCTGTTAGTTGTGACTCTGGAGTGTGTGGTTTGGTTGGTTCTGCTAGGATGACCTCATAAGCCTAGTCAGTTGCCAACTGACTGCAACATAAGTCATTGAGATCTGATAGTCACTATAAAAAAGACATTGGTCCTAAATACGCAAGTCATCTTGAGTGGAAAGACAAAAGCCCCATGTCCACTCTCAAATACTGGTCTGCCTTGAGACTTCTCAGACACTTGGTTCCTAGGGAGAGAACACCAGCTGAAGAGTAGACCCATCAGACTGCCTCTCCCCCAGCTCTGCTTTTGGATACTTGTATTTTTGTGCCGTAGCCAGTGCCCTTTCATGGAGGGGTCATGGAGGTGAGGGAAAGGTGGCCACGTGGGGAGGAGATACCTAAAAATTCCTGCTACACCAGAACCAGAGGATGCCAGAGATGTGAGTATGGAACTCCAAGTCTTCAAGGATTCCATGCTGTTTCAATTAGGCATTACTGAACACCTACTGTATTAGTCTGCTCAGGCTTCCACAACAAAATACCACTTATTTGCTCACAGTTCCAGACACTAGAAGTCCAAGGTCAAGGTGCTGTTGGGGTTGGTTTCTTCTGAGACCACTTTCCTTGGCTTGAAGATGGCCTCCTTCTCATGGTCTTTACTCTGTGTGCCCACATGTCTGTGTTCAAATTTATTCTTATGAGGACACCAGTCGAATGGGAATAGGGCCCACCTAACTGACTTCATTTTACTTTGATTACCTCTATAAAGGGCCTATCAGCAAATGTAGTCACATTCTGAGGTGCTGGGGACTAGGACTCAACCTATGAATTTGGGGGGCGTAGCTCAGCCCATCATGCCTACTATGTGTCAGGTACTGTGTTAGTACCTGGGGTACAGTGTAGACCAGACTCACTTACTGTCCCTGAGGTCTCAGTCTCAGTCATTCGGTGACACTGCCTGTGAACATCAGACCAGAGTCTCCATGTCACATAATTAACTGTGCGCTAGAGTCTGACTCCTCCCTTTGGCTCCTTTAGCAATCAGTGCTGAATGAACTCTGTGTCAAAACTCTGTATGCCTTGGGCTTCTGAGACAAAGGTCCAGTTCTTCTTTTACTCCTGTGACCATTTCATCTCCCTGTCTTCACAAACTGATTCCTATGTCCAACCCTTAAATACTGGTGTTCCTACCAATATATATCAACCACTGCTCATTTCTGTGAATATTCTACCTGGGCGCCTCAAACATTCTGCTCCCTTGCTACTTAAAAGGTGGTCTGCACATCAGCAGCATCAGCAGCCCCAAGAGCCTATTAGAAATGCTGAATCTCAGCTCCCACTACATTCACTTAATTGTTATATAGATTTCTAGCAAGATTCCTAGGTGATCTGAGTGCTCATTAAAGTATAGGAAGCATGTTCTACTGATGTCAGTTCCCACCGCCTACTGGCCATGTGTCAATCTCCTATCAGTCCTCTACCAGCTTTCCTCCCATGTGAGTAGCTGCTTGTTGAATGTCTCCAAGATGGGCATGGCCAACTCAGCATGCCCCACTGGATTCCTCATCCTGTCTTCCTCTGCTGCTCATCTTCCTGCATTTCTCCTTTTAGGGGGTGGTCCATCCACCCCCCTTCAGACATGCAAACTCCTTTTTGTCCTGCCCTTCTGCATCCAATCAATTAAGTCTTGCTAATGCCCCCCCCCCCAAAAAATTCTTATCTCTTGTCTCTCCTCTCCTTTTTTACAGCACGTACCCTAGTCTGGGATTTCGTCATCCACCCGCTGGACTAGTAAAAGAGACTTCAAATGGATTTATTGGCGTGCAGCTTTTTCTCCTTATGCTTCCAATGCCTCTGCCTGTAACCTCTCATTCCTCCTGTTGCCTGGCAACACTCACTCATCCTTTAAGACTCAGCTCAGGAATCCACTCCGGGACCCTTCCCTCACCCTCCACCTACCCCCAGGAATCTTTTTCTGTTTCCTTAGTAACTCTGTGCCTCAGTGTCATCACCTGTGAAATGGAATAAGCAGAAATGTGTTCAGGAATACATGAGTTACATTCATGGAGCAGGACCTGACACACAGAGTACAGCTGTAATAACTGTTATTTTAGCAACCATTTAAACTCTGATGGGTGGTATGGAAATGATCTTTTCTTCTACCTAGACCACAGTTTTTGAAAGCATGAGCAAATGACTGCTAGCATTGGAGCCATCAGTGGGAAGGTTCTGAGATGGTCCTCGGTCTGAGAAGCCCAGCTTGGACACTGCTGCCTAGGAGCAGGGATCGTGTCCAAGGCATCTGGGAACTCAGATCTACCTCCACTGCTCCCTATAGCAGGTGCTCCTCGAATACTGACCCCACAAGGTGACAGCTGGACACTTTAGGTACAAAAGGAAGCAGATATTATTCAGGGTATAGTGTTTTTTAAGTAATAGAAGTACCAATGGCTTTGGGGGCATTTCCTAATTGAGGAAGCTGAGGAGGAGATTGCTGTCAGCTTGGCTGATTTATAGTTTTGAAGTTGTGCCCAGAAGCTATTTGTAGAGACAGTATTTTTAGAAATGTGAAAATAAATACAATTAAATTAGAGAGATGTGTCAAGTATTATTTTCCCTTGAATTAAGACTGTCCCCTGACCATTACAGCTTAGGTAATGACAACTCCTCAAATAATGAGGCCGTATTTCCTAATTAAACAATCAAGGCTCTCCAGTCATTGCTGTAGTGAAGATAGGGGTCAAAAGACTGGAACCTAAAAGAAAAGCAATTTTAAATGGACAGAAATGGCAATAAAAATGGAAATATTTTCCCTTGACTCTTTCTGTATCTTATTAACTCTTCGTGCCATGAGTAGATGTCAATCTTATTTAAATGCCTGTTTGCCACTTGATGTAAAAGTCAGCCTGTGGAGCCCTAGCTGGTTTGGCACAGTGGTTTAGAGCCATGTTCGGCAAACTGCGGCTCGCGAGCCACATGCAGCTCTTTGGCCCCTTGAGTATGGCTCTTCCTAAGCCTTAGGAGTACCCTAATTAAGTTAATAACAATGTACCTACCTACATAGTTTAAGTTTAAAAAATTTGGCTCTCAAAAGAAATTTCAATCATTGTACTGTTGATATTTGGCTTTGTTGACTAATGAGTTTTCCGACCAGTGGTTTAGAGCATTGGCCTGTGGACTGAAGGGTCCCTGGTTTTATTCTGGTCAAGGGCATATGCCTGGGTTGCAGGCTCGATCCCCATTAGGGGGCATGCAAGAGGCAGCCAATCAATGATTCTCTCTCATCATTAATGTTCCTCTCTCTCTCTACCTCTCCCTTCCTCTCTGAAAGCAATAAAAATTTTTTTAAAAAGTCCGTCTGTGAAGTAGAGAAAACAGACACACACACACACACACACACACACACACACACACACACACACGTCATTGAATCCTCCCTTACTACCTGTGTGGCCCTAAGCATGTCTTTTAACCTCCCAGAAACTCAGTTTTTCTCTCCTTCAGAATCTGGAGGACTTAACACTAAGTTCATTCTTTGGCTTTGGAAGTTAAGTTAGATAACTTATGTATAAGGACTATGTTTTTGCTCCCTCATAATCAAGGTGGAAGAAAAGTTGCTTTTTTTTTTTCTAGATCAAATCTGGCTCAACCAGCACATACCAGAGATGAATCAACACAAATCCAACTTTCAGGACTCTTTCTTAGGGTTGTCACAAGAACGGGATGAATAGTTACAGGAGTTGCTCAGCCTGAGGACACTGTTCTGGGGTTCATCTTGCTCAGGACCATGTGGTACAGAGCTCTGCTGGTACCCACTTCCTGATGAGCACTTAGCTATGGAGCTGGCTGCCTCAGCTCCCACAGATCTTCAAATAAAGGCAAGCTCTTGGGTAACCATGAAATAACGCTAGTCTGAGCTTCTGCCACTGTTACAACGTCTAGAATTTACTGGAACATACTTCAGAATACAAAGTGTGATTTTGGGTATGCATGTGTGAGTGTGTAGGTGTGTATGTTAAACTGTCACCCGCATGCTACTCACCTCCTAATCAGGATGGCACACCCTGATGGAGACAGACACATATATCTGCTATTTATATTGGGTCAGTAATTTAGGCTTTGCTGGGTAACCTAGTAAATGTCTAAAGTGAGTTTTACTGGTGAAATAAGACTGTTAACTCAAATGATGCATATTAAAAATTGACTACCAGTGGGTCCAGAAAGGGGATTGTGAAATTTGAATGAGTTTATGTGTTTTCTACTCAGCACCTACTCATCTGACTTCCCATTGGTAGTGTCCTTCCTTCATTACTAATGAACAAAAGTAACAGTAGACCCAGGACCAGGACAGACAGGAGAGAGAAGGGGCTGCAGGCCACATGAAGGCACCAGTTTTCTTTATATGAATGAGATCTGATGAAATATATATATTTTCAACTTTTTAAGCTGCTGACAAAAAGGGCTGCCCAAAGTGATAATTTTACAGAGTATTGGAGAATTCAGTCTAACTTTACTCTGGGTATTGAATGTTGAAGTGGAAAGCTAGCAAAATGGCATTGATAATGCTCCTCATCTCTGAAAGTAGCTGAAAGTTTAACCCACTGAGTAAAGATTTAAAAATAACACCTGAGTTATTTTAGAGCCATATTCTTAAAGAAGTTGGTGGAGCTGCCAAAACAGTTATTAAAAGAATTTTTTAGTCATTCAAACTTCCCCCTCCCAGAGATTATTTAAGGAGAAGAATAAATCTTTATGTGATAAAATGAGAACCAGAGGAGAGTATGATAAGAAGTGTGAAATGACTGCATCAAATTGAGTGTTTGCTAAAATGTCTTCTAGATGCATCAACAAAAGAGACACCATGGAGCTCCACATAGCCATTCAAGAGAGGGGTTCCAGACTGGATCAGACATGTGCAAAGTTTTGGAGGACCCATTTTTAAATTAAAGCATTGCAAGAGAAATACCATCTGCAGAGGAGCTATGGCTAGTCACCCGATGGTGTGACAATTATTTATTGTTAACCTGTCTGTGTTGCACAGTTGTGATTTCTATGATGAGTAAAAACAGTATTCACCTCAAAGGGTTGTTATGAAGATTAAGTGATGAAATTAAAATATCTTAGAATGGTGCCTGGTATACTAGTAAGTGCTCAATAAAGAAGTTTTTCCTAATTTTATTAATTATTTGTTGTTCTACCCCCCTCTCCCCCCTCAAACCTGTAGCACCTACCATATGCTGGGCACTGTGGTAAGACATAATATGTTAGTTAAGCTCATAGCTGTGAGAAAACAGAATCTACTGTAGCTAATTTAAGCAGAAAAGAAAGTTACCAAAAGATATTTGGTAACTCACAAAATCTCTGGGAGAGCCAACATTGGCAACCACATGCCAATTTCTGCCTTAGAACTGCTCTAGTGGGCCTTCTGCTCCTGGTGCTGGGGAGTGGCTCCTCAGCCTACAGGCATTGTTGAAAATCAAATGTCCATCTTGCTGGAAAGGCTTCTGCATGGTTCCCCCTTCTTCAGGATACTACATCTGAACTGAAGTGCTATGTGAGTTCTTCTGATTAGAGGAGCCCAGGTCACATGCTTAGCTGCCCTAGCTGCAAGGGAATCTGGTAATGTGAGTTTCTGGATTTTAACTTGGGGTAAGATTTCTCAAAAGCCATGACAAACACCCATTAGACTTAGCGTCTGTATTCCAATAGCTCAGTCTAGTGCCCATGTCAAGCTGTTGGCAGGGTTGTTTCCTTCTGTGGGCTGTGAGGGAGAAATTGTTCTAGGCCTCTTTCTAGTTTCTGGTGTCCCCAGGCATTCCTTGGCTTGTAGCTGGTATATATCCTGTGTCTTCAAATAATCTTCTATCTGTATATTTCTGTTTCTGTGTCCAAATTCCCCTTTAATAAGGATACAGCCATATTGGATTGTGGCCCACCCGTGATCTGGTCTTAACAGGATCATCTGCAAAGACTTTATTTCCAAATAAGGTCACATTCATAGACATTAGGATTTAGGGCTTCAACATTCTTCACAGGAAACAATGCAACCCATTTTCATGCCCATCTCTTAGAACTGTTCATGTTACATGTCATACATTGATATGAGTTTAAAAACTAGAGGCTGTGGGAGGGCACATAGTGCTGGTATGTTGATGAAAGAAAATTCAACAGTCTGAAGAAGCAAAGTGATGGAGGAGACACACTGGCTACCAGTGAAGACTATTGCTCACTAGCTAATGTCTGGGCAAGCCACTTCCTTGCTTTCATCTCAGTTTGCACAACTGTATAATAAACAATATCAACTGGTCTCTCTGTCTACCTTTTTGATGTCATTGGATCTTCTAGGACAACCCTTTGAACTTTCATTGAAACCTTGTCTTCTCCAAGGTTTTCTGACCTTCAAGCCCTGACCTTAACCAGGTGGGCCTTTGCTGAGGTCTGAATATCAAACAGTACAATGGTGGTAACAAAAGTAACAAGCTTATCATAATAATAAAGTCAATTGGACCACCCTTAGGAAGGTCTAAGGTATTATTTGTGCAGCTGACAAGAGGATTAGCTTGAGCTGAGAGGGTTTCTGGAAGCACAGCAGTTGATTAACTTGGATGCTGGGGAATTCTCTACAGCATGAACTCTGTTTGTTGTGGGAAAACCTTGAGTAAACAAGTGATGAAAATGCAGGGCAAGCAATTCCATCCTTTATTCCTAGAAAAGATGCCCTATTTCTTGTTCAGTTGCTTTAATTGCTTTATGAGGAAGAGTCTTCCTGCACCCCCTCCCTCTCAGAATAAACTGTTTTAAATATTGAATGGATTTAAAATTGTTTAAGGAGGTCAGCACCTGACCCAGCTTAAATTTCCAAAAAGCCAATCCCAAGTATATTAAGCATAGACTCAACTGGCTGCAGGAGGGAGGATTTTATATCCAGGATGACAGTTTCATTTTAGTCCATTTCACTCACACTTGGAAGGGGAGAGGGTCTCCTATGAAGTTAATAGGGCAACATTTCTTATTCTGCCTTTGCTTTTCTAATTAACTATTCAGGTTTGTGGCTGCCCTTCCCACCAGGTTCACTCTGAACTGACAGGCTCAACTATTTGGAAATAAAATTTGGGCTTGGAGCTCAATATTACTTAGTTTAAGTTCAGGTTCTACCACTTAAAAGTACTGTGACTTTGGGTATGTCATCTCTGGGATCAGCTGCAATCTAAGGACAATAAAATAAATAGCAAGTTCAAGTTGACCTGTGGAGTAGATGCTCAATAAATTTTTAGTTCCTCTTCTTTTCCATTTATGGAATCCTCTCAGAATTCTGCCATTCCAAATGAACTTTTAACCCTACTGTATTTAGTCAGCTGTTTGCCTATCATCTATCATCAATCCTTCCTTCCTTTCTTTCTTCCTTCCATCCATACACCCATTCATATATCCATCCATCCATCCATCCATCCATCCATCCATCCATCCATCCATCCATCCATTTATCCATCCAATTTTGAACATTTCCCCCTCTTTTTCTACCATCTCCTATTCTCCCTGTGTCTGTCCCAATAGAGGCTCCTTGGACATCTGAAATTTATCAGATAAACCAATCGATGGACATGTTTATAGACTCAGAGGATAAAACATTTCAAAGCTAGAAAAATTGAAGACAGGTTGAGTTACATAGGCAATATTTCATGGTTTCATGGGAATACTACACTAATTTGTGTAGGTTTCCCTGGTCTTAAATATGGTTATTTTAAACAGATAAAGTATTTTCTCATACTTGTATTTTACCTTGAGGAAAGATAGTGATTATAATAATGATGGTGGTAAAGACGTTGATGATAATCATAGGCATCCTGTTTAGTCCTTATCATGTACCAATACTATACTTCATGTATTATCTTATTTTATCCTTCACAAAACCCTTTGAGGCATATGTTGTGATTTTATAGATAAGGAAAGTGAAACTTATAGAGGTGAAGTAATTTGCCTAAAGTGATGTAATTGGTAAGTGGAGAAGCCAAGATTTGCACATTGCTTTGTTTATTTCAAATTTGTATTTTTAATCTGTATCTTCTTCTACTCGTCTAATCAGGTCAGAAAGTGATGATGATACTGATACTGATGCTGACGCTGATGCTGATGCTGTTGATGCCACCAAATGCTTATTGAGCATTTATTAGATGCCAAGCACAATTGTAATATTATGAGCATGCATTAACACATTTAACTCTCACACCAACCCAATGAGGTCAGCACCATTATTACCCCTGATTTTTAGATGTGGCTGCCAAGGCCCAGAGAGGAAGTTATAAAACTTCTCCCACAGATAAAAACTGGGTAAAATGGAAGCACAGAGGAGTGGCATACAACCTGGTCTTAGGGTATCATTGAAACTTTGTTAACCAAGAACTGAGCATGCATTTGTGTTAGCCATGTACAAGTGGGACTTCCTATGCTGTCCTGAGTTTCTTGCAGTAAACTTCCATTTTCGAAGGTCACCTGTGCATGACCTTGGATCTCAAAGAAATTTTGCCCCAATTGACCAGATCAGAGTTTGGAGCTTAGTGTCCTTAGGAAATAAATCCTTGATCTAGAGAAACTATGATCCAGGCTTCCCATCTGACCTCCAGACAATGTGTTGGACGTGACTGGAAAGTGTGATGGAACACCCACAGCCAGTCACTGTAGAGAAGTCAGAAAAGACAATGGGTAGCTTGGGCTCCTCACTATATGCATATAACTTGAGGGCAGGATTAGATCTTAGAGTACGGGAAAGAAAGTGGCATGACCCCAGAAGTTTAACAACTCTCTTTCTAAATTAACCCTGCCCTTTATCAATCATGCACTTAGGTACAAGAAGAAAAACAACTTCAGTTCTATTCATTGCCAACCCTTACATCAAGGCTTAATTCAAAACTCATCTTCTCCAGGTAGAATAAATACTTCTTCCCCCCTGTATTTCCAAAGCACATGTTATCTCTTCTCTAACATCATAGTCTTTAGTTTGCCTTCTGCTGGGGGCAGGTGGGGTGGCTGATGGATGTCTGTCTCTGAAACTCTGAGCAGATTGAGTGCTCCTGGAAGTTAAAACAACACAGTTTTTTTCAAGGCCTTGCACATAGTAGGAATTCCAAAAATAATTTCTGAAATAAATTATTGAATTGAATTTGACTTAAAACATGGTCACTTTCTTCAAGACAAATAACTTGGCTTAGGAGCAGTCTTCATGTTTATTGGCATTTGGTTGGGAAGGTATCTACAGATAAAGGGATTGTTGAGGAGAAGTTGAAATTTTAAGAGTTCAACACACATTGCCCAGAAACTTTTCTGCAGACCTACATGACACCTATTACAAAGAACCTGGGCTTTGGAGAGTTCAACTTTGTTAGATTCTATGACCTGTATCTCCTGCTGTGATGGGCTACTTTCCTGGGTCAGGGTCTTAGGTGACTCTTATAAGAAGATGGCAAGGGCAATTATAATGGAGTATGGCAAAGAATATTTATTCAGTAAAGGTTAGTTAGGTTCTTATTCTTATATCACACATGTGAAGAATTGGAATCTTCCAGGTGACCTCAAATGGCAGAATACAACACGGTTTTGAGCCATTCTCCTTGTTCTTCATCTCTATCTCTCCCCAATACCATGACCCCTGAAACATCACCATGAGTAGTTCACCCCTTGGTAACTAATACAGTATTGTATTAAAAGACATATTCGCTTCCTTGTGAGGAGTAACTATTCAGACTCTATGAGTGAATCTCAAAGATCATTTTTGTTCTTATCAGTAGGAAGGCATTGGTCTTGAAGGACACGGAGGGGGTACATTGCTTTGAAAAGGAAATTAAGATCATGGTACTGAGAAAGTGCCAGAAAAACTGGCTTTTCTATTCTTTTTCATCTTTGGATTCTACTGTTGGGGTGGCAGGTAATTGGATATCTTTGCCCCATTGCTTGTAGGAAGAAATCCACTAGCTTAGTGCTCCTAACCTCAGTCAACCCTCTTACCTGACTGACTAAGTCTCCCTAATTCAATTTAGGTGGCTGCATGCCTGGGGGGATCAGCCTCATTCTCCTTATCAGCATTGTCTGTAGTAGAGTGGTATTTTGATATTCACATAACTTAACCCATATTCAACTCTAAATTAATTAAAAACTTGGTCAGGAAAGTGATTCCTTTTACTGATTGAGATCCTTCCCACTCCAACATACGAGAATCATCATTCATAATTCCCCCTTTGCCTTAACCATCAGGAAATTCAGACCTCAAATGGTAAGGTGGTCAACTTAAGTGTAATAATTCACAGCAAAATGTAAATAAAATGCAAAGCAATTTTATATGACTTTTCTACTTTTTTTGTATAAAGAACTGATGAAATCACTTAACCAATTGCGAATAAAAGAACTGTCTTCATTTGTTCTGATCTCAGATTCTCTTTATTTGATCAGGTTCTGCTGGTTCAGACCAGTTTGTTCCCTATAACTTTTGTCCTAGGTCAGTGGCCAGGGTGTGTGCTTTTTCTTGATTGTTGACGTAATGTGAGATTGCAGAACAAAATCTTGATTTCTTCATACTATTGTTCAAAACTAAGATTTTTAAAACATCGGCATTTGATACATATTTCTAAAAAGGCATTGTCCCAGGAATGTCCCTGAGCTTTCCCATGGCCCTGCCCATCCTGGTCTCTGTGAGGGTTGCGTATCTGCCTGTCTTCCTTTTGAGTCTGGTGGGCAGTGTTTCTATTCCACTCCTCTTGGCAATAAAAGCAACCCTGTCCTGGGGTCTGATCTAAAAATGGATTTCTCCTTTGAGCAGAAACTCAGATGCTATTACATTGGCTGTAAAAATGATTAAACATGTTTTCTTCTTTCCCAAACATAGAAGCTGGAGTTTCATTGTTTAACCACTTGGTGCCCATTCTTATGGGCTTTCCAGCTGCACCTCCCTTAGCCTCAGATTTTTCATCCATGAGAAACCAAATAGCGCTTCTCTAGCCTCAGAGTCCCTTATTTCTCCTGGCTTCATTTTTAAGCAAGTCAGGTATCCATGGAAACAACTGAAGATTAATACTCAAAACAGACAATCATCCATTTCTCTCTGAGCAATACAACAACAATAAAGATTGTGCTAGGAACAACCTGAATTCTTACCACAAATTATGAAGTCCGGTTTCAGAATAGAGGTAGAAGGGAAGAGGCCACCCCTCTAAACATTTTTCTTAAGCATCTGAATGTAAAAATCATGGGAAACTGAGAAAATGCATTTTTGGTACAAGGAAGCACCAGGTTTCATGAACACTGGATTTTGTCACTTAATGAATACCTCCTAGGATTAGGTCCTGCTGGATTTCAATGGCACTGAGGTGCCACCCGTGTTTCTATGTGGAGGTGACCCAGGTCAAGCTGGTCCTACTGTGACCTCAGCTCCTTAGTTAGAGCACCTGTAGGTAGGTTCTAGCCTGCTCTGTGGCTTTGTGTTCTTGGTGGCCCCCATCAGCATCTGAGGCTATTTTTTTTTTATGCAGTCGAGTTTCCCACGTTTGGGGAAATCGCAGGGGTCAGCACATCCGGAGTGCAATGGATAAGCCTCGCCCTGGGAAAACCACCTTCGTGATCATGGTATCTCCCCTGCCAGGTAAGTATCAGCATCTGAGGCGATTTACTTCCTTTCTTTCTCCCCCAACTAGATTTCCTGGGAGCAATATGAATGATCTGTCTGGATCACAAGCTACATACAGCCTTGGCTGCAGGACAGCATAACAACTTGCTTTGCAGTCCTACCAATATTTCACCCAATAGAGAAATAAAGGAAATAGACCATTGTTACTAGAATAAAGTGAACTGGATGCTGCAAGACTAGAAGATAATTCATGTCAGTTATGTGAGAGAAGGGAGCATTTGTAGATGC
Organism: Myotis lucifugus; assembly: GCF_000147115.1. NCBI lineage: Eukaryota > Metazoa > Chordata > Mammalia > Chiroptera > Vespertilionidae > Myotis > Myotis lucifugus. The sequence goes on from NW_005871415.1 coordinate 828,605, forward strand.
AGAAAGACTATATGGAGCCATGACACAGGGACACTGGTTAGGGTTAGGGTTAGAGCTGAGGTTTATGGAGAGAGACCTGGAGTTCCTAAAATTAGATATTGGAGTCTAGTTAGATGATTGCACTTGACATATAAGATGCAGGTGGCTGTTAGAATTTCTATTTCTTTGATTACCAGTGGGTTGAACATTTGTCATATATTTATTAATAATTCATAGTTCTATACATACTATTGTACTCTTCACCTATTTTTCTCTTAGTTTTGCTACTTTTAGAATAAATGTTTCTTATTTTAATAACAATGATAATCATTTTTCTAGTAGATTTGTGATACTTAATTTTCCTAACTAATGATTTCATTTTGATCTTCATATTATGAAGACCTTTACTTTTTTTACAATATAAAAATCAAATAATTTTTTCATGCAATTTTATCTATTGCTTTTATACTTGGGAAGTGAGTCAACAGTTTCAGATCAGACATTTTCTTCTTATTGTATGCTTTGTTTTACACATTTAGTTCCTAGCTCCATATGGAACTAAATGTATAGTTTAGTTTTTCTCTTGTGAGCTCTCAGTGTTTACAATTGTGTCCTCTTCCCAATGTTAGCTAATTGTGTAAACATCATTTATCAAGTAATTTCCCCTCGCCTCTGGATTTGTGATGCCATTTATGTCATAATTGAAATCCTTAAACATACTAAAGTTTGTTTCTAAGCAATCTATTCTGGTTCAACAATCTGTCAATTGTCGTAAGTATCATGTTCTTTGAATTATTGATGCCTTACAATGCATTTAAATAGGAAAAAACAGTCCTCACCAATTGCTCTTTTTTTCAAAAGGCTTTTTAGCAATTGTGTCTGATTATATTTCTTTTTTTTTTTTTTCGCTAAAAGTATTACAAAGGGTATTAGGATTTTGATAGAATATTTATGTGAATTTGAGATGAACTTGCTTCTTTGTAGAAAGGGATTTTGATAGAATATTTATGTGAATTTGAGATGAACTTGCTTCTTTGTAGAAACATAATCATGATAGGACTTGTTGTTTAATGAATACTTTTGATGTTTCCAAAATGCTACATAATGTTATTTCATTTAATTCTGAGAATAATCTTATGGGATAGGTACTACTATGGGACCCATTTGATAAATGAGGCTTGTAGAAATGATCTCTTTCCAAAAATTACATAGCTGATTAGAGGCAGAATCAGGACTTAAACTCAGGTCTGCCTCTAGAGCTTGTGTAGGAAAGATTCCTTAAATCACTCTGTGTTTTTTCCCCTGTATCTTAATAGAGTTTTGTTGTTTTTTTAAATACAGATTTTGTACTTTTAAAGTTAAAATTATTCCTAGGTATTTTATATGTTACTTTTGTTTATTCTATTTCTCTATGTTTTTTTACATATATGAAAGGTAATTTTTAATCTATAGTGTACATGCCCAATTTAGTGATTCATTAAAAATGAAATGCTCTCAGTTGATTGTCCTGGATTTTCACCAGCAAAAAATAATAGGCATATTGTTAAGATGGCAATTCTCCCCAAAGTGATCAACAGATTCAGCACAATCCTTGTCAAAATTCCATTCCTTTTTTTTTTGAAAAAAAAAATTGACAATCTGATTCTAAAATTTATATGTAAGTGCAAAGGGCCTAGAATACCTAAAACAACTGTGTAAAAGGAAAACAAAGTTGGGGAACTTATGTTTTCTAATTTCTAATCTTACTACAAAGCTACAGTAATCAAGACAGTGTGGTGCTGACAGAAAGAGATCTACACGTCAATGGAATAGCATTGAGACTTACCCAACACAAACAAACCTCTCATATTTAGGACGAATTGATTTCAACAAGGATGCAAAAATAAGTCAATGAAGAAAAAGAGTCTTTTTAACAAATGGTGCTGGGACAACTGGATATCCACATGCAAAGGAATGCAATTGGACTCCGACATTGTACCACATACAAAAGTTAATTCAAAATGAATCATAGGCCTAAATGTTAGAGGTAACACTAAAACTCTTAGAAGAAAACATAGGCATAAATCTTGGGGACCTTGGATTTGATAACGGTTTCCATGAATGATCAATAAGCACATTAATAGCTCAATATCATTAGCTATCAGAGAAATGCAAATCAAAACCACAATGTTATCACTTTACACCGCAAGGATGACTATAATGAAAAAGATAGATAATAACAAGTGCTGGCAAAGATGTGGAAAAACTGGAACTTTTATACACTGCTAGTGGGAGTGTTAAATGGTGTTGTCACTTTCGACAATGGGACAAAAATAGAACAAAAGAGGAAAATAACAGCTCAGTCCTCCTCTGAACACAGCTGTAAAACTGAAATAATAGCAAATAAAATATAACAAATACTGAGAGAATAATTTAGCATGACCAAGTAGCATTTAGCTAGCAAAGTTAGAAGCTAAGTCAACAAAATATATCTCATTTAGGCACAAATGAGAAAAGTAAATTTGACAGTCTCCTTAGTTGACAAATTGGCATTTGTTAAAATTTAACTTTCATCAGTGATCAAAGAAAATATTAGAAAATCTCAGAAAATTGTTTATTTTACATATTATAGAATGGGCAGCATCTTATTTTTTGTTGTTGTTAAACCTCACTGGAGGATATTTTTTCCATTAACTTTTTAGAGAGCGTGAAAAGAAGGGGGGGGAGAGAACAGTGGGGGAGAGAAACATAGATGTGAGAGCAACACATCAATTGGCTGCCTCCTGCACACGCCTCGACCAGGGCTGGGGAACAACCCCCAAACAAGGTACATGCCCTTGACGAGGAATCAAACTTGCAACCCCTGGCTCTGCTGGCCAACACTCCAACCACCGAGCCAAACCAGCCAGGGCAACATCATATTAAATGAAGAACACTAGAATCAATCTTATTAAAGCCAGGAGTAATACAAAAATGCCTGTTATCACCACCACTATTTAACATAGTTTAAGTTTTAGCCAGTGCACTAAGCAAAGAAATGAAAACAAAAGGTGTATCTATTGGAAAGATAGAGAGAAAAGTATCAATATTTACACACAATTTGATTATATACTTTACAAAGCACAAGAGAATGGAATGAGAAACTATTAGAATTAATAAGAGATTTCAATAAAGTTCTCCAATTAAGACACTGGTGCACAGAAGCCACAGCAATAACCAGAGAATAGAATGGGGGAAAATTCCATTGCTTTTATGAGCAAATGGTTTCCATTTCCTTATTTCAAAATAGCATGTACATATTAATTTTATGTTTCCTTTGACTCACTAGTTTATTTAGAACATTTTAAATTTTCGAGGGGTTCAGAGTATTTTGTCTACATTTCTGGCAAACATTTCTGTATTACTACATTGTGATCAAAGTATGCCCAGTATGTGCGGAGGTAACTGGACGGAGGTGCAAAGCAGCCACAGATGTTCCTAATGGCTCTCTTGCCTGAGCAAAACCTCAGGTGAGTCCTTAAGACAGGCCGGATTAGCCTCCATTACAACCGGAAGGGAGGATTTCATTGGTCAAATGGAATAATCCTTGGCTGCCCACCATATGTTCCTGATGTCATTCATCCGAATGCTTTCTAATTAGCCAACTTCAATAGTGTGCGGTGACATTTTCCATCAGTCAGTGCAAGTCTCCTAACACTGAAAGAGTGATGGTGTGAGAGGCAGGTGTGTGCCGGGTTTGTACAACAGGACTCTGGTTCCTCAGGAATGTGTGGCTGTCTCTGGGTCTCGGATGCTTGATTGCTTCCTAGTCAACTTGATGTATTGCCTTTGAATGAAAGTTCAGAGCCATGGGCATAGCAGAGCAATCATTGGCTGTGTAGGCAGTCACACCTAGGCTTGAATTTCAGCTCTGTTGCTTATTAGCTCGAGGTCCTGGGGCATCTTAATGGTTCTTTGCCTCGGTTTCCCTACCTATAAAATGATGGCATTAATACCTTCCCGCAGGGTGGGTGTCCAGTTTGTGCAAAGTACCTGGAATGTACAAGATGCTTGATGAGTAAGTAAGTAGTGGCTGTCATGATTCTGGGTAAGTCTGTTTTGCTACATATATGAGCAGGTTTGCCTGGGACTGAGGAGGGATGTTGGGAGTTAAAACTGGTTTAGTCACAGAAAAGTGGGGTCAGCCACCCTGCTGTGGAGAGACCCTTGTGATGAATCCCATAGTCTGCCTTTGAAATGCTGGCGATTTAGGGTGGAGACAGCAAATGCAAGGAATCTGAGCCCCCACCTCTGCACCCCTGCTCCTCTGCGATGACAGCATTGCCAACAGTCCACACCTTTCTTCTCTCTGTGTGAGCTGCTCCTCAGAAGCTTTCCCAAAACCAAGTCCCACATTGCCACTAGTGGTCAGAACTGGCAGGAGAAGTGCTTCAGATAGTGCCTAGGGTTTTCCAAAATTTTCTCCTTCTGCAAACTGTAAGCGTTCACTTTAGTGACAATGGACTGGATCTAGGCCATAGGAGTGAAAGCAATTTCACACTCCTTTGCAAATTCTCGCTAATTTCCCTGAAAGCATTAGCACACTCATTAGAATATGACAGGAGAATCTGCAACCCCCCAAAGAGTAAGTAGATAACTACTTTAGCAAGTTAAGAATTAACAGAGAGAAAAGGATCTACTGTTACTGGAAAAGAGTCCAAGATACAGCCTGTCAGCTCTGGAAGAGATACAAAGGAGAACTTCCAAACTTGTTTGCTTAATTCAGGAATAAACCATTTCCCAAGATTCTATGAAGGCCATTGGAAAATGAGGAATGTTTTCTTTGTCCAGGATGGTGAAGAACGGCATGACTAGGAACCGAGAAAAAAACAAGGCTGGGCCGGGCCATAGAGATTGCATCACCAGTCCCTTAATTTATAGCTTTAATAACCTTTCAGTTTTAATAACCTTTTCCAGCTCAGTGGCTTCAAGTGCAGAAATACCTTTATGTAAACACCAACAGTGCTGATGCATAGAGTTTTGTTCACACCCAAACTTTTTAATGTTCCCATTGATCAGAGACACCATCTTGACAACAGTGATGAATAAAAGGAGGTGAGGCCAGAGAGCAAATTCAGAGAAGCTACCAGGCCCTCAGATAGGTACCTGTTTCAAGGTGTCCTCCCCTCTCGCTCCCTGCCATGAAGTCATTCCTGCCAACACTCAATTTCCGCAGGGATTACCTGTGGCTAACCAGAGACGGAAGAGGCTTTGGAGCAGTGTGCTGATTGCAATGTAACCTTGCTATTTTCTGTCTCCGTGACCTTGGGCATGCTAGTCCACCTGTCTGAGCTTCATATACAAAACATGGGCCTCCCTTGGCTGTGGGGAACATTAAATGAGATGCAAAGCAAGAATGTGGGTTCCATACCTCTAGACTCCTGGAGCTTTTATTCCCTATGCTTCATGACCCTGAGTATACTTAGCCTGATATGTTTGGATAGCATTTTATGCATTTATCCTCTTTCCTGAGTGCATTGTACACACCTGGTGGGTGGGACTAGGTACAGAAATCCCTTATAATGCTCAGAGTGGGGCTGGGCACATGGCAAATTCCCCAAAAGTGAATTTTGCTTTAACAAACTCTTATCAACCTTTGACCAGCTTATTAATGATCATGAAATTCCAATGGGATGTAAAAAAGGGAATTGATCAGCTATAAATAAATGGCTTAATACATTATGGTTTATTCCATTAGTGGATGATTATATGGAAATTAAAATCATGTTTTTAAAGAATAGTTAACAAAGTGGCTCATGATACATTCTATGAAAGGACAGGATATGTAACTGCCTAGTCTGTATATTACCAACATGTATATGAGCCAAGAAGAAAATACGTGAGGGATATGCATCAGTATACTAGTAATGTTTTATAGCAAGGTAGTAGAACTTACTTTCTTCTTGTTCCTGTTCATTCAAATGATCTACATGTATGTACTATTTAACAATCAGGAAAAAAGCCTAGTAATTGTTTTTTGTTTTGTTTTGGTTTTTAATGGAAGACAAAAGAGGTATATAAAATGAATTTCCCAAGGATGCTACCAATCCTGCTTTAGGGAAATTGAAATCTTGTTGGCCTTGTTCCCACTGCATCCCATCCCATGTAATACCAGTGTGGGTTGATATCCTATTGCATTAAATGTTCACCTCAAGGGTAAAGAGAAGTGGAAAGAGAAAGAATTTCCTGCAGGGACTGGGCCACTTATTTAGAAATCCCTTGTCAAATGCCCATGAGATTTCAAGGTCCTAGAGGGAGTCTTCCTATTACATTTCATTACCAGGTGAGTGGCACATCTTGATTTCTGAAATACTCTGTGACAGCCCCTAAAAATACATAGTGAATGGCAGATAGGTGGATGCCAGGACCTACTTGCAGGTCAGAGAACACCTCCAGACACCCGACCTGCGGACCATGCACCTGACAGTAAGTCTAATAAAGTGGATCGGAGTCAAGGTGACATGATGTCATCTGTGAGCTCTGTGACCTTGAGTAAACTGTTTAACTGCACCAAGTCCCATCTGCAATGTGGGGGATAACAACTTATATGCCCACTGCGATATTGCAAAGATTCAATGGGATCCTGCTTGCCATGTCCCTATCCTAACCCACGGAGGATCACCACCACTGTGACGTCTATTAAACTAGCATGGTTTGGTAAAAGGAGCACAGGCTTTGGCCCTGAGGACACAGGTTCAAAGCTCACTTCACCACTTATTAGCTATGTGACAAATAGTACCAATGAACTGTTTAAGCATGTCTTCACATCTGTAAAATTGGGCCCATAATTCTGACTTCCAACTGTAGTTTTAAGGAATAAAGAGCAAGTGTATAACAGATACGATAGCCGGCAGCAGCCGGGCAGGTAAAGTGAGTGAAATGGATTGAACAACTAAGCAGGATAGCCGTGACTCCGTGCCAGCCAACTGTTACCATCTAGGGATCTAGATATTCGAGTCTATTGTTGGGCATATTTGGTTTGTTTGTAAGAGAAACAAGAAATTTTAATTTTTATAGGAAATAAGTCAGTTTTTAAATACTGGCAAACAGAAGTTTTTCAGGTAACATTGTGTAGATCACTGTGATCGGTCAATTCCCGGTTGTTTTCTCATGTCTTTTGCCATGCAACTTTGCAGAAGGCAGAGTGTATTTCTCACCCCACTGATGTTGGGCTTATTCTTGTGACTTGCTTTGGCCGATGCATGTAGCATGAGTAGATGTGCATATGTGATTTGACCTATCACCTTTCACTTCTCCCAGAATCTGTCAAGAGAAGAGCATGCCCTGGAGAGCCACTGTCCCAGAAAGAGACCGAAGGGGCAGATCTGAAGCAGAGCTGCCCCTGATGACCCACAGTCCCATGAGTGAGAAAAAGAAAATGTTCGCTGTCATAGGCTGCTGGGATTTAAAGTGTCACAAAGCAAAACCCAACTCATGCACCACCCTTGGGTTCCAAGTTTGAGACCACCTAGGTAAAGCACCTAGCAAGTGACTGATACATAGTGTGCATTTAATAAATGGTTGCCCTTAGGATTATTCTGGGCCTGACTCATCTCCTGGGATTTCTATAGAAGTTAGGCTTAGGCCAATGCTTGTAAGATGTTTGTTTTGTGCTGATTTGACCTCTGAGAAACTTGAATACATCCATCTCTACATCCATCCCTCACCTTATTATTTACCTACAGGGATAACTGTCACCCTGTGTTGTGCCATAGCATTGCACACTGTTTGTAACAGGACAATGAGTGGTAAACAGTGGTTTTATGATTTCTTGGGAGTTTCTCACTATATCTATTCCACCAACATGCATGATAGAGTTTAGGTATGGAAGATGCAGTGAAAATGATTAGATTGCTCACACCGAGAAAATTCTAGTGGGACAGTGAGGGATAATCAACAATAATTTGTAAGAGGCAGAGCAGCATTGAACAGACTGTCAAACTACAGTGGGAAGCCTGGGGAGGGTTGTGGGGGGTGGGTAAGAGATCAACCGAAGGACTTGTATGCATGCATATGAGAAAAACCAATGGACACAAGACACTGGGGGGTAGGGGAGGCCGGGGGAATGTCAAGGGGAGGGGGAAGGAGACATATGTAATACTCTTTGTAATACTTTAAGCAATAAAACAAAATTAAAAAAAAGAATGTGCTAAGGTAGAAGCAAGAACTAAATGCTCTTGGGCCTCAGAGAACGAACTCTGAGCAGAGCTGGGGAGGCACCTCAGGGCATGTGAGAATCAAGGGGGCTATTAAATAAGTAGCTTTGGTAATGTACAAAGGTGGGGCCGGCATTCCAATAGGGAAAAAAACAACATTCAAAGATACATGTGATGTGAGCACGTGGCATGTTCAGAACATGAGCAGGAATCTAGGTAGATGGGGAAACAGGTCCCAGGGGTTAAAGATACAATTGCAGGTAGGCGAGGACCAGTGTAGACTTGGTTGGATTTTGTAGACGTTTGTTTTCAAAGGTGGCCGCCACAATTCCTCCCCTCGCTAGGCATGTGCCACTTGTCCATCAAGGAGGAGTCCATGCCTCTGGGCCTTGAATATGGGCTGCCTTGATGGACAGCATTGAGACACAGTGACACTGCTTTAGGTCTAGGCACTGGCAAGTTAGGTCTCTCCTCCCCCAGGTGCTGGTTCTTAGAACATTCCCTCTCAGAACCCACCCCTCATTCTGGGAGAACCCCACAGAGAGGCTATGAGAAGGCATTGTGGTCCGTAGCCCTGGCTAAGCTCCTGCCCAACAGCCAGCAAAGTGAGTGCACCACCACCGTGGATGTTCAGCCCCGTCAAGTCTCTGAGGACTCCATCCCCAGCAGCGTCTGAGCCCCGAAGAGCAGGCCATTCGGCAGAGACCATGAGCTCTCTGAAGGGTAACTGATAATAATAAACTGTCCTCCTGAGTCTCTAACTGGGGGGTTGATTTGCTATGCAACAATGGGTAATGGGAACAGGTGTCAAACACATTGTCCTAGGCATCATCTGCAATGACTGCATATGGTAACTTTAAAGAACTGATCAAAGAAAACCTAAAATGGTGGGGTGAGGTTGGGGATAAATTGGAAGTTCCCTTCCAAGTGGGAAGCAGTAAGTAGCAGTCTCCCTGTGTTTCCTTTAGCACTATTGCTATTATACTATACATTTTCCTTAGGAAGCAGTGTGATGTTCTAGAAGGAATCCAGGCTTTGTTGTCAAGGGAGATCCAAATTAAAGTCCCAACTGTGTTCCCCATGAGCTATGAGATGGGCAAGTCACTCAATGGGGTAGACTGTGTCCAGATGCCCTCTCTGGGACCAGCCTCTCTGAGATGCTATGGCTGTTGCCTCCTAGTTGGCCTCCTCTCTGCAGAAATGCCCTGAAGGTCACAATCCCCCACACACTCTGGGGATGGCCCAGTCAGGAACTGACTGGTTCAGGGTCATAAGAGTCTGGTGGCTCGCTCAGGAGGGGGGACCTCTGTAGTGAGGTCTATGCTCCTAGCCCTGCCCCCATGGACCAGGCAGAAGACTACCCAAGTCCACAGCTTTTCTAGGCTCCTTCCTCTTTTTTATTCTGTCCCCTTCATCCCTTAAATATTTTCTCTCCCTGAAGAACAATCCCTCAGTAAATCTTGTGTCCCGGAATCCTGGTCTCAGGCTCTGCTTCTGGAAATCCCAGCCCAAGACACACACCTTCCCTTCGCTTGTCTTTTCCAAACCCCCCTCTCCAGAATTCAGACATGATCAATTAAAACTGCCTGACACTCAATACACAGTCAATAAATGCTAACAGTCTTCTTCTCTCATCTTCCTCATTGGTACAAAGTGGAAAAATATGAGGAAAGTTCCTTTAACAAAAATATCCTCCAGTACGTTTTCCATACTGTCTGTAGCAAATCTTTTAGGAAAAATGTGGATATTCATGCCTTTTTAGTGGAGTCAGGAGGATTGGCTGAAATAGAGTTGGTTGTTGGGTTCATGGTAAGCGCTCAGCCTGTGGAAGCCACTGCCCTTCCATTGGGCCACCTCCAGGGGCACAGGTGGGCCCTTCCCTTCTCATGGGTGTGCCCTCAGTGGCACAGTGCCCCACACTGAAAAGCACACCTGAATCTGCCCAATGCAGTGGGCAGGGGAAAAAACAGACTTTATCCAAGATGGCACAGGTTCTCTAATTCCACTCCATGTGGAGCTTGGGCGATAAACCCAGCTCAGTGCTTCTCACAATTGTGGGCAGACTTCTCCGCCCGGGCTCAGAAACAGCTAGACTCACTGCATTGGTCGTTAACACAGTTTATTATTGGCACAATTATCAGTAAAGCATACATAAAATACAGCTGTTTTATAACACACGGAGCCACTGTGTCTTTACATGTGTAGAGGAACATATTAATATGCAAATGGAAAAATTAGTTCTCTTATAAAGTTTCACATAAATACACTGGCATTGCCCCCAAAGAAAAAAAAATCCCCATAAAAGAACCAGGCGAGGGCTTTACAAATTATTATACAAGCAATATATGATGAAAAGAAACAACGGTCAACTCAGATATAATAAAAAACACAAAGGAGTTTCAGATTTATTAAACTGCACACAAAAGGAATGGATTACATGGCTTGAAAATATTTGGATCAACAGCAATTTTACAAATGCATAAATTCTCAAGGGGCCAAGTGTCGTTCTTTCATAAAAATCTGCCGTGGTAACTTTGATGACAAAAGACATTTCTTGTTTCAGCACTTGGGCTCCATTGCACCAACGTGGGCTCAATTGCACCAACGTGGGCTGGAGAACCAATTGACATTAGCTCACCCATAAATTACCCTGCTGGGCCCTCTTGGCTGCTACCCAACGAAAGAAAAGGTGAAGAAAAAAAGCCAAAAAGGTACATTTAAATAATTTTCCCAAAGTGGATATTTTTCTTTTCTTTTTTTTTACTGAAACAAGAAACTCTCAGATGCAAGTCAAAAAGCAGAAAATATTTTACAATAGTAAAAAGTCATCTGTCGTTAGGTTCGGCATATAACGGGATCCTGAGCACTGAGGGCGTATTGACGAGGTGGCCTTCGTCTGATGCAGGGGAAAGGAAATTAACAAACACGTGGTGAACACCGTGTCAGGAGAAGCGTTAGCGTCTGCTCTTGTTTTAAGTACGATCAGTGCCAGTATCTATGTTACCTGTGAAGGCCTCCGGGGGAGGGTCATGGAAGTTTATTTGGAATGATCCTCTCAGTTAAAAAAGAAACAAAAAATAAAAGTAAAAGAAAGAAACTCAGATCATTGGGGTTTAGAAATAGGTATTGGCGTGAAAAAGTTTTTTATGTCTCCTCCTTTCTCTCCTGTGAATAGTGATCTGAAATAGTGAGTGTCACCCACGGGCCTATTGACGGTGGATCCAGTGCCGGTCAGGTCAGCCTTACTGGGAAGCCTGGGGCGGGGGGTTTTCTGATTTGGTCTCTTGAGTGCCGGGAGGTTTACTGTTCCACGGGCTGCTGTTTCCCAGGGCGGGTGAATTGTTGAAGTCTTCCTCGTCGTCCATGCCGTTGGCCGCATCATACTGCGTGTTTTCTAATCTAGTGATTAGCCTTTCGTCCTCGTCCCCAAACTCACCTCCCATCAGAGTTGGCTCTCCTACCACCATCACATCCTGTGAACAGCAGCTGACATTATTACAGGGAAACCTTGGGAGAGAGAAGCTCAGCCTAAAACACTAGTGGGAGGAGCTGGGGGACCTGGGACAGACACACTTGTGGACTGTACACGGGGTCAAGTCTCAATGTCGGGGGGGCCGAGGTGCATATCTGATTTCTACAGGAAATAAACATCGCCTCCTGACGTGTAACAACCACGCGAGTTTATGTCCTTAGTGCGCAGCCTGACACCGGAGAGCGAGCAATGCTAGCAATCTGCAGAAATAAAAAAATGGATTTTTCAAAATTAAAAAAATCCACGCTTTTAACTTGCTGACACTGGGGACTTTTGAGAGGGCTGTGGAACCCTCTGCTGGGTCAGTACCTCCGAAAATCCGCCACTTCCACTTAGGGCCTCTGAAGAAGGCCTTTTGGAAACTAGGCGGGAACATGGGTAGGATGCGATTCTGCAATATTCACCCAACCCATTCCTAATGGCATTTTCTCTGTCCTGAGGACGGTATATGTTTTAACTGAAGACAGAATCTCTCTTTTCTCTACTCAGCCAGGCCCTTTTAATGCAGCCAATATCCTTGACATTCTGCTACTTAATTATGGTAATTAATTTAGGTAAAGTTTTCGATAAAAACAATGTTCACACTGATTTGACAATTTGCATAGCTAATTAAGTCATTAGCAAAAACCTGCTGATTGCCAACAAGCCCTGAATTTACCATCTGTTATTTCATGGTGCCTGTCACCTATCCCCACACAGGCAACTCTGCCACCATTCTGGGCAGTGAAGAGAACCGCTCTGTCCAGCTGGTGCCATACAAGGAAGATGAAGAGTGCTAATTACAATTACACTGATGAAGCTGGTCATCATCAGAAATGGAAGCGTGCGAGAAGACGCCATCGAATCACTCCTTTAAGCACAAATTGTCCTTCCATGCAGACAAGGGAGCCACCTACTGTAGCCGGGAGCATCATGGAGGCCACTGCTGGAGAGGCACGAGGGTGGAGAGAAGGGCACATGCACAGGGCACAGTTCCAGCCTCTTTGTTCAAAGGGGACCCTATGGGGCTGGTGGGTGACCTGGGCATGGACAGGACACCTGCCAGGGGGAGACTGCTGGCCAGGCTCTGAGCAATAGTCTCCTTAAAAGTGCAGTGACTCCAGCTGCTCTCAGCTTCCGAGAGGCCAGGGAAGGCAGGACTGGGCCAGATGCTTTTGAGATGTAAGTGTGCATTCCCTGAGAGGGAGAGGGAGAGGGAGGCCTAGTTGATGAAATGCTTTGACAACTGGGCAACATTTCTCTTCACTGGAGCAAGAGAGGGCTTTCCTGGGCAGGCTAGTAGAATACTGCCGATCAGGCCAGGGGAAGGTCCAGAGGGCGCTCAGATTGTTGAAGATGCCAATGAAACAAATCCCTTAATTACCCCTGGATTATTTTGGAATGGAAAATCTTGTTTGATTGATGGGTTGACTGCCCCAGAACTATGGGGAGATAATCAACAGGTTTCCAAACTGTGTTTTCTGGCTAATCACTCTCATGCTTTGATAAAAATGATTTTAAAGAGAAGTGTCTCAGATGAAGTAAATGTCTAAAGGATACACTGGGTACACACAGGATAATCAGATGTGTGCTTCCTGGGACATACTTATGACATGATAGCAACATGTTAGGAGACTCAGGAGGACTCTTGAGGCGGGACCCAAAAGACACAGAGTGTGATTGGCAAGAAAGCCGATATGGTTTTAGATGACAAATGGCCTCCACAGAGGCGACAACATTATCTGGTTAGTCAGGCAGCTGCCGGATGACCCGCTGGTGGTGTTCAGGATAAAGAGATGCCACTTAGTTACAGGCAAGTAGGAAAAGGCACTTATGATCAGGAAAATGGTAGGTGGAAAGAATAGGGCAAGACCAGGCAGAGAACGAAACAAGGGGTAACCTCATTTCATGACTTAACATGCAGCACACTTTGAAGAGCTTGCAAAATGCATGTGTGCAGTGTCACCGGGCAGGAGAAAAATGTTAGAACCCACCTCATGGGTGTGCATTAGTATTGTGAGTGTGAGGTTATCAGGAGAGGCTGGGGGAGTGTGAGGAAGTAAGTAAGCATAACTGGAAAAGCAGAGAAAAATAAGAAGCCAAGTTCAACGTGATATTAGGGGAAAAAGTTCCCAACACTCCAGATGCCTTCATTGTAACTGAAAATAACAGCCATTCAAGAAAAGTGCTATGAAAATAGTGATTTGAATCACTTGAAATGGGGCTGATATAGGCGTGTCATATGTTTGGTGGATCTCTGTTCTAAGAACAGCTGGAAAAGATGTCCGGCCACAGATATTTTTAAGCGGTCTAAATGTCAGAGAGATGCCACTGCTGCCTTACCAATTGCAAGAAATAGCCCTAGCCAGATACATAATCACATGTGGATATGTGGATGTGTGTGTGTGTGTGTGTGTGTGATTAATAGATGGTAAGCTCTAGAAGAGGCCACTTAGGCACACGTCTCACCCTGGTTTCTCTAAACCTCTAGATGAGGCTAGTGGTTCTCTACTCAAGCCATCCTGATGAGTTATCCTCACGCAAAGTGAACAGAGACATAAGGCATGTTCCGGGTGGCCTCAAACTAGGGGATGTTGGCATCATTTTCCCCACCCTCCACATCTTTAAAAATCCCCCCCGACATTCAACAAGAGTTGCATTTCCTTCCCATCTCTGCTATCTGTGTGTCCCCGGGAGGCAAAACTGGTCCAGCTGAGAGTAACCCATATGCCCTCGGCTCCCCACGAGGCAGACCTCTGCTCCTCGTCGGAGGCCTGGAGGTGCCACCAGCTTTTGCCCACGTCACATCTTCTCACTAATCAATCCCCCGTGCAAGGACCACCAACCTCTGAGGAGGACTGGAAGTGACTCCTTTCAGGGCCCCTCAATGCTTCTCCTTAAATTGGCCAGAAGGGGTCACTGCTGTTGAATGACACAGGTCTCCATCCCTCCCAGGGTTGAGGCTGCAGTTCGGGATGGCTCCTAGCCCCTGCTCATGGAGTGAGAAGCAGAATCCAAGGATTAAACCCTAGTCCTCGCCAGACACGCCCGCTGCTGCCGCAGCAGCCACGTGGACCACGGCTGTGGTCGTGGTGGCACACCGAATCTGTTCATGCCTTTGGACGAGGCTGCCACGTCTGCAGATTGTGTTTCTAAGCAGTAAAACTGTTGGTGATTTGGTAGACAGGGTTAAGGGATGTGGTCACTACAAGCCAATGCTCATCATTTAACATCTATTCAATTAGAGTACACGTGGAAGTTTGCATCTTTTCCTAACCTGGTTGCCTTCCCTGCCTCTTGTGCCCGTCTGTAAGTTTACATAATTAAAACATCTTTAATTGCATAGTGTGGGGATAGTGCTGAAATTCTATCCTCACTTTCCAACACGTGCGTTGTTCTCACAAAGCTCAGAGGGTCTCAACTCATTAAAAATCCTCTGGACACTGGTATCTTCCACTAAGATCCATTTGTTGACTGGAGGACAGGAGCATGGTGGAGTGAAATAAACCAGGAGCTCTTTAAAGTAAATCAAAATGATTCTGACCAGGCCAGGTTTGTCAAAATGCACATGTATGTTGCTGCTCTATAGCCTAATGGATGGCCCACCAAACCCAGCCCAGGCCTCGGAATCCTCAATCCTGTGCCCTGTGAGCTGACACCAGGAGACTGAGCAGGGGAGAGGGAACCTCTTGGCCATCCCTCGGTTAGATCTTGAGTTCTTTAATGACAGGACCATTTTTGTTTGCTTGTTTGTTTTTTAATCTTGGTATTGCCAATACTTAGTATAGTGTGGGGCACACAGTAGGAACTCAGATAGTATTTGTTGAACTGATCTGAATTCTTGCAGCCACTGTGCCTTTTCATTTATTAGAGGAAACTAACAAATATTGGTTTCTAAAACTCTAGTACTAGGTGAATAAATTAACTACTTATGTGGATATTTGATTTATTTATACCCGGCCATTTTCCAATTAAACCCAGAGTGGGAATAGCTTATTGGTACCTTCATAAAAAGACTCTGTTTTTCTCCTTTGATATTTTCTCCTCTGACTCTTTAGGTGGCAAGAGCTCAGCTCAAAGTCCAGAGGTAACTCTGGCATTACTTAAGGACTGTGGTCTTAAAACTGAAACAGTACTTTCCCCACAGGCTAGCCACTCTCTCCATGACCCTTTCCTTCTAAAAAATGCAAACCACACCCTCTGTTTGTGGATGATGGCAGGGTCCCAGCCCCCCAGGTAATTCTCAGGTAGAGATGGGCTTGGTTTCAGCCAAAGAGAACTGACCGATGGAAGGTGAGTAAGAATGAGTGGGGGACAAGTTTGAAGGACACATTTAGAAGCAGAGAATCATGGTGAAAGAAAGGTCTATTCTCTCCTGGAGAGAGATGGAGCATAATCAGGACATGAAGCGTGAGGACAGCAGACCAGAAGGGGGAGTGGGGGAGCGAGAAAAAGGGAAAGGGGAACTTCTATTGGTTGAGGGAAGTAGTAAGAGATGGGGAACATTTCCGCAGACATGGAGTCCAGAGGATGTCCCTAAAGCACTAGGAAAGTGTTGGGACTCAACTGACAGTCAAACCCCTGCTGAGGGTGCTGTGGCACAGGTGGCAGAGGAGGACAGCCCACACAGAACCGTGGGGCGGTGAAGAGACAGCACATGCATAAAGGAACATATAAATTTAACGGCGATAAATGATCTCATACTACCAGGCTGAGGAATTCGGAAGAAATTAGGCAGAAGGGACAGAACTGGGAAAGAAATGAGAGAAGATGGAGAAGGGTCCTGTACAGCTTGTACGATTTGGGAACGCCCCTCAGCAATCAGCTTTGGTGTTCAAAGAAGCCCCCTTCCAAGTGGCCCATTTCCTTTGTCAAGACCCAGAAACGAAAGATGGGGTCTAGAGGTCAAGGGAGTGGAGGCCAAACCAGGGACTGACCCTTCCTTGGGCTAGGGAAATGGGTAAAGTGAAATCCACTCCACTGCACTTTCTGTGGCTGCGTTAATTACCAAGGTCTCAGAATGAGAGGGGCGCCCATGTCGGGGAGGCCCAGTCAAATTACAACAAGAAGTCTGCGCGCCAGGGGCTGCTTTCCAGGGCAGCAAGGGTCTCCGGTGATGGTGCCAAGAGCCCCTTACACACCACCAGGCACGCCTGCTAAGTGATATTTTAATTAAACCTTAAGTGACATATCTCCTGTCTGTGATTCTGACGGCTTTTTAATTCAGGTCCCATTGCAGCACAGACTCTTAATGTTCCTTTCCAATTCCCAGTCTGCAGGGGAAGGTTTCCAGGCTAGACTTCCTCCCTCCCATCCCAAACCCAGTCCTGCCTTCCCTCCCCCATCCCAGCCTGCCCACGATGTATTAGCAGCTAAAAGAGACTTGAACCTGGGCCCCTGGACTTGGAAGACAGGCAAAGGCAGGATTTCGGGCCTAAAAGGAAAGCGAGACTTACAGGTACCTGACTGGACAGACTCAGGTTGGCGGCCGGCGTCTTCTTCTTGCTCCCAGTGCTGTTTGTGGTGTTCCCAGCGCTGCTGTTGGACGTGCTGCTGGTGGAGTTTTTCCTTTTTCTCCGCTTTGTTGTCGGTTGCCGTGTGGGTTCTGCTGCAATATGGAAAAATGGAAGGAGAATCAAGTCCAGGGCAACCATCAGACCCTGTCCCTCTGCAGCTGTTTTTATAAATGGAAGAGTTGACTCTCTACATTTTTATCCATTTCTTTTAACTTTACAAAAAGTGAAGGGAGTCAGCTGTTGGCTGATTTTTAGCATGAGATCTGTACAACTTCTTTGTAGCTAGATAAAATGATTTGTATCTAATTGTTATTTCTAATTTTATATATGCCTTTAATCTAGTAATATATTTTAGGGGTGAGCTACAAATATTCCTTTCATAGTTGAATTAAAAAGATTATTACCATTACAAAATTGGGGAAAACATTTTTTCCCTCTGGTTAACCTTTTCTTTATAACAAAAGGAGGGTTCTGGGATCACAAAGGGGTCTCCAAGGTGTAAAAGTAGAAACTTAGTTATACTAGTGAGCCAGTGTGTGACAGCAGCACCTACTGGCCAAGTGTTATATTGCAGCTCAGCTCTATTACACCTTGAAATGTTCAACTAAAAAGAAGAGGAAGTGCCAGTTCTATTAGCCATGAATGCAAAACTGAGGGAGTCCCAAGTTAGTAAGGTTCCCAAGTTCCATGGATTAGACCCTGATATTTAAAGGATGCTACTAATTTCAAAATTTCTGAAAAAAACACACCACAACTTAGTATGATATAGGTAGCATATTAATGAAGGGAAGCTAGACCTTTTGAAGAAGGCCTATTTAGAAATAGAAATATTTTACACCTGAAGGATGAGTAGCATCTTAATGAAAATATAGGGACTCATGGTAATGGGTGGTAAGAGGAATATTATTTATTCATTTATTATGTACTGAGCATTACTCAGTGTTTCCATATTTATTTTCTATTTTTAATGTTTACTATGTCAAAACTATTTTATATTCATAACACTTCAGATTAACTAGGTAATAGTATAATCTTTGTCTTGTAAATGAGAAGTTTTTGAAAGCCTTTTCTAGGCAGTGACTAAATAAGTTGGAAATGGCAGGTGAGAGCATCCTTTTTGCTAACCCTACTATAGACTCAACTCTGATGGAGAGAAGATAAGCCTGGGCCATTCTGAACCCAAATGCCTTGTAGCATTTTCTGATGGATGATGGGGGGACCTCCTTTAAGGATCATTGCAAAGATGGTTTAGTCTACCAAGTTATTCATGATTTTTGATGAAGAAGAGGATTATGGTCCTAATTATATACCATTTTTCTTTCATAAATATTTTGTATTTTATATTCAGATATTTTCATCAAAGGGCCCAAATATTTATTTATAGAGAGCTATGGGTGCTTTTTCTGAAGGTTATGAAAACAAGGGAATAGAATTGATCATGGGGTGGAGAAGAGTTGAGTAGCATATTCTAAAGTCAAGCAAATATCCAGGTTTCCCCTGACAAGCATCTTTTTCTTTTGACCTCAAGAACTGAAATCTGATACTTTAAAAATATCTATATTTTCTTCACAAAATTTGGAGGAAATATAATTTAGTAATAGAGTCATGGACTTGGGAGACATAAAACCTACTGTGACACAGGCCTCCTTCATTGATTAATTATGAAACTGATTTTGGCAAACTTACATGCCAGATCCCATTATATACAATGGGAATAACAATAAATACCTCATAAGGTTATAAGGTGAGGATTCAGTGGAAGGTCTGTGAGGGCTGGGACTAGGACTTTTATTCAGTGTTGTGACCCCAGTCACTGAAGCAATGCCTGGCACCTAGTAGGGGCTCAATAAAAAATCCTATATAATAAATGGCTAATATGCAAATAGACCAAATTGCAGAATGACCGGTCGCTATGATGTGCACTGATCACCAGGGGCCAGATGCTCAACGCAGGAGCTTCCCCCTGGTGGCCAGTGAGCTCCCACAGGGGGAGTGCCACTCAGCCAGAAGCCGGGCTCACAGCTGACGAGCGCAGCAGCGGTGGTGGGAGCCTCTCCCACCTCTGCGGCAGGGCTAAGGACCTCTCGGCGGACATCCCACGAAGGGTCCCGGACTGCAAGAGGGCACAGGCCAGACTGAGGGACAACCCCCCTCCCCCAGTGCACAAATGTCATGCACTGGGCCTCTAGTTGTTGAATAAATGACTGAATTAATGTATAATATAGAGGTATATAATCATATGTTGGAAAATACAGATGCTCAAAACATTGAGTGGAATTTTTTTTTTTCATAAATGCTTATTGATATTGAAAGAAAAAATGAGGCCAATTGAAGCCCATGTTATATATTAAAAACTTAATGTTCTAGCTTGGCCAGCGTGGCTCAGTGGTTGAGTGTCAACCTATGAGGAAGTCACAGTTCAATTCCTAGTCAGGGCACATGCATGGGTTGCAGGCTCGATATCCAGTGTGGGGTGTGCAAGAGGCAGCCAATCAATGATTCTCTCATCATTGATATTTCTGTTTCTCTCTCCCTCTCCCTTTCTCTCTGAAGTCAATAAAAATATATTTTAAAAATTAATGTTCTAAATCTGTAAAATTCCCCAAGATGGGAATGCAACTATTCTTTGTAAAAAAATGCTCATTTTCTTGGCTTCCTAAATATGTACATAGTTATATCTATGTTCATTTTATCTAAAACCCTTGGCCAATTACCAATGGAAGCTCACCATTATATTTTGTGATTCAGAAACCTATATGCCTTGTGTTATTAATTATTCTTTAAAAATAATTTTTAGCGAATGGAAACATTTTGCTTTTATAATTAATGAGGCTGAACACATGCCTGGGAGTGAAAATGTATCAGATAGAAAGACAATGAATGCTGACTTGAAGCAGTAATTTCAGAACCCCAGCAGGAGACTCTATTATCTCCACTGCATTCTAGGGCTGTGAGGCGAATGGACTCTTTCATGTATTCTCTTCATGGTCAGAGTACTCTTAAACCAGAAAAATATTTCCTTCCTTCTCTTCTTCCTTCCTCCCTTCTTTTCTTCCTCCCTCTGTTTTTATTTTTATTTTATAATATATTTTTATTGATTGCAGAGAGGAAGGGAGAGGGAGAGAGAGATAGAAACATCAACGATGAGAGAGAATCATGGATCGGCTGCCTCCTGCACGCCCCACACTGGGGATCAAGCCAGCAACCAAGGCATGTACCCTGACAAGGAATCGAACTGTGACCTCCTGGTTCATAGGTTGACACTCGAGCACTGAGCCATGCTGGCTGGGCCTCCCTCCATTTTTTATAATTTCTGTCATTTCATTAAAAAGTACCAGCGTAACAGTAGGCCATGAGAAGCCCACAGTCTTATCCAGTGGAACAACTACTGAATTGAGAGCCAGGAACCCTGGGATCTGATTTCAGCATTGCCAAAGATCTTAGTAACATTAAATAAGTTTACCTCTCTGGGTCTCAGGTCCTAGTCTGGCAAATGAGCAGATAGTGGATGACTCCTAAGCATGTTTGTCCTTCACCAATTTATTGCCTCTAAGTCCAAAATCATGGTCAGAATATCCCAAGTAAACTCCTTCTCCTGATAAATGTACAATCACTTCCTTCCTTTTCACATCTCCTCTCCCTCAGCAGAAGTCACAGAAAATGCAGTTAGCAGGAGAGTGAAGAACGAGGTCGTACCTGGCGGAGCCACCATCCGCTGCCACTTCTGGAACAGGCAGGTCTTCAGGCAGTCTCGTGGACTGAGGTTGTAAGTTTTGTGTCTCGACATCAGTTCCTGCATTGGCTCCAGTATTACACACAACTGCAAGAAGTTCAAAGGCATGGGCATTTCACTACTTGATAATATTATTTGCAATAAATAATGTGAGCAGCTGGAATCAATTAGGAAGCTTAAGGGTACTTTTCTTTTCTTCCCCTGGTTTTGATTTTCTCTATACAAGTTTTGGGGAAAAGAAATATTACCAACATTTGATAAAACCCACTTAATTTACTATCATTTACAATGTCACATCATAGCTGAATGTGATTCACACACACACACACACACACACACACACACACACACACACACACAGTCTGTCCAGACAGTTGGGCGGATATATGCAACTCTATTCTGAAATCAAGTGATCCTGTTAAAGAAAAAAGCTCTCTGCCTTGCAGCACAGCAGGCTCAAATTTCTACTCTGTTGCTGTCCCTGTTTGTAAAACCACCCACTGCGAGTTACAATGCTAGTTTATGGAGATGATGTGGCAGTGAAAGCCATCTTTGAAATTTGAAAGAACACAATGGCAACTACAGATCCTGTTTTTGATCCTAATCCTTACAAAGGCCCCTGATGAGCACTAATTTTTTTATGCACTCATTTGTATTTTACACATGATGATAATGTCAGTAACATATGCTGGCATTTGTTCAGGGTGGCAGCTTTCTCGG
The DNA here is from genome assembly GCF_000147115.1 of Myotis lucifugus. Lineage (NCBI taxonomy): Eukaryota > Metazoa > Chordata > Mammalia > Chiroptera > Vespertilionidae > Myotis > Myotis lucifugus. Next base: position 850,238 of record NW_005871415.1, read on the forward strand.
TGGTTCTGCATGCGTGGTCCCCTTTGGTTACATTTATTCAGCTTTCCTTTAGTCCAAGATATCTGATGACAAAGATTAATGAGTGAAACAAGGAGGTAAATCCATTTCGGATTGCCTTGGACTTTCTGAATTCCTTCTCAGTTGGAAGCTTATCAGAATACCACTGCATTGAGAGTATCTAAGAGGAGAAAGACCGCAACTTGGAATGAGGCCTCCATGGCTGCTGAGATGGAGTGATACAAACATTGGCAATGTGCCTGCCCATGTGGAAGAACCATGTTTTATGAAAGACACACCTGCAATCTCCACCCTCATCAGCCCTCTCTACCCCCTTCCCTTCTGCCGTTCTTCACCTTGAACACTGCCTTAGAGGCCCTGTTGCTTTTTTTCTGCTGGGTCCCCTCTCCCTGGAGTTCTTCCCTCCCTCTTCCTGGTTAGCGCCCACTTCACCTTGATTGTAAAGTTACTTCTTCCCCAGCCACTGACGCTGGGACTAAACAGAGCGAAGGATTCCACAGTCACCTCTACAAATCAATCTAGGAATGGATTGTCCATCCAAGAAGAATCACTCCTAGATTCAGACAGGGTCAGACAAGGTTTGCATCTAATCTAGGAGAATAAGAAACACTCTCAGAGAAAGTCTGGGAAAACATATTTTTTTAATGAAAAACAAAACAAAACAAAACAAAAACAAACCTTAAAAGGGTTTCTAAACCATTTCCTTTTAGTCTAGTCCCCATTCTTGAGAAATGAGCTAATGATGGATAGAAAGCTCCGGGGTGGAGTGGAACAAGCATGGACTGGGAAGCCGAGAGGTCTCAGTGTAGATTTTGACTCTGTCATTAGGTGTGTGTCTTTGGGTAAGCCACCCACTAGTGCTGGGTGTCAGTTTCACCTGCAAAACAACACCCATCTTGATGTTGCTGTGAGAATGTGAGATAATATGTCCAACAAATAGTAGACATTATGATTATGTATTTGCATGTACAGCACTGATTGCAAAACTAACTCCATTTATACTACTTAAGTCAAAGCTTTCACTGAACTTCTTCCCAAGTGTCAGGCACTCTGTTTGGGGCTAGGGACACAATGATGAGACCAGCACAGTCTCTGTCCTTCAAATGTGCCAAGCTCCCTTCACAAGACGTAAGCCCACTAAGAACAAACACTATCCAGTGTTTACACTTCACAGGTCTCAAGACCTAGGAGCATCGGACATGCTAGGAAATGGGAGAGCCGCATTTATTGTGAGAACCCACGAGCTCACTATCTTTTTCCCAGATGCTAATCCCAAGGATTTATTCTTTCTCCTTTAATGTAAAAATATCTTTCCATCACTGTAACCCAGCCCAAAGGAATTGACATCTCTGAATACTAATCAGGAATCCCCAATCCTCTTCTCTCAGTGGAGGGTTCTGGCCTTGGGGGCTGGGGCGGGGGGGAGGCAGCTCTCCCCTTATTCACATATGCAGAGCCCTCAGTGTCCTGCTGTGGAGCTGGTGGCTTTGCTGGGCTGCGTGCTGTAGGTGGCAGAACTCACTCAGACAAGAGCCTGCCTTCTAGGGCAGCAGGCCAGGGCATCTTGGCAACAGCCAAGGCCTGGGGCATTATGAAATGAGATCAGGAAGGTGGCTGGGGGAGTGGGCTCGCACAGTCACTAGCCAAGTCCTCCTGGAGCCAGGATTCCTGGTCTCCCTGAGGCCTCAGGTCTCCTTGAGAATCTGGTGAAGGCTCTGCGGCCTGTCTTTCCAATTCTGTACAAAATATCTGCAGGTTTACAACCCTCTTATACCTCCATCCATTGAGTCCAGGTAAAGAGAGTCCGTGGTTAGTGATAAACATGAACCAGGCAACAATATACATCATACACTGCCCCCCCTCCCCCACAACACATATAAATGGAACTCAACCTAAAAACAAAGGATTCTCTAATTTTGAAGAACAATTTTATCTGCAAAGTTGGGCCTGCTGCAAAGTTCCCAGTGACCCAGTCCCTTTGCCTGAAAAGAAAGGCCACAGACCATGTCACAGCCTCTATATCAGCCTCTGTGCACGGCTGCCGTTCAGTTCGGTCTCCTCCTGTGGTGGGTGGAGGATAAGAGGAGGAATCCAGGGCATTGGGAGCCAGCAAGCCCTGGTCTCTTGGATATGAAGACCCTGAATGTGCAGTCCCTGCCAGGTCTAGCTAGGAACCCACAAAAGCCATCGCTCATCTTGGCATAGCTCCAGCGGTGCTTTTCTGCAGATTTTGTGAGGGTTTTAGGCAGCCTTGCTCCCCCTATGCTTCTGATGCCCTATTTTCTGGGATTCTGGCCTCAGCGCTGACTCTGGGTGTGGACCAAAATCTGTAACCATTCAGTGACTTGGTGAGTGAGTGTGGATGGATAGATGGCTGGATAATAGATATCTTGGCTAGATTAATAGCAAGGAGTCATTTGCTAATGGCAGACAAATTAGGCATTGTCCTGTGGGCTTAGAGGTAATGAATTTGTCCATTTGATAAATAATTGATTGTCTCCTCTGTGCGGAATGCTTTGCACAAATGCACATGTATATACACAATTACTACATGTCCTGGGTAGGCGTGGAGATCTTAGCTCAGTCCCAGGGTGCCTGCCTTTTCATAGTAACAAAGGGCCTAGCAAAAGGAGACGGACAGTTTTGCATTGCTTTATTTTTATCTGACAGTTCTCCTGGAGACATTGGCCTCTCCTTAGCTATACACACATACTGGTTCTTCTGGCTCATCTCCTTGCCTGAACCTAAGAGTTGCTGGTGCCTGTCAGAGTTGGTTCTGGCCCAAAAAGTGATGCCCTGGGCTTGGCATTTGGCTAAATCCCAAACCGAGGTCTTGTCTACCACCAAGATTTTAATTCCACCTTTTTGGAGTGATGGATTACGTCCCCTGAGCTTGAGCTGCCCTGCCTACTCTTTATATGTGGGCTCACCCAGGATTACTGTCAGTACCAGCTCGAGCTCATGTTGTTCTTCTTGCCTAGAAGGCCCTCCCTCCTTCTCGGTCATCTTAGCCAAGGGTTGGCAAGGAATGGCCTGTGAGCCAGGTATGGCCATGCTAATGTAATAGCTGTTTTTTGTTATAACCCCAGACATACATAGTTACTAAAGAGTCCTTGTGGCCCACAAACCCTAAAATATTTACTATCTGGCCATTCACAGAAAGGTTGTTGGCCTCTGTTGTAAACCAATGCTGCTCAAAGGAGGTGGTTTGAAAACTATCCGCTATATTTCCATGGCAAGGTGAGGAGTTTGAGGTAGAATGTAATCACTGCTTCATCCATTGAGAAAGTCTTGTGCAAAGATAAATAAATAAATAAATAAATAAATAAATAAATATTTTAAAAAATGTCTGATGAACTAAACAATGTATTCAGCAATGTAGTTGATTTCTATTCCAGAGCAAGTCTGCAAACCACATTTGAGTCTCATCAATCTGACCATGAAGGTATTCCAAGGTCCAGCTCAAATCTCACATCTGTCTCTGACCTTCCCTGCCCACAGGGGTCTCTTACTTCTATAGTGTTTATTATTAAACTACGTACATTCCTATGTTTTCACTTGCATTGGGAATTTTCCTTTCTTGTGGATTTGTTTCATCTCCTTATCTATAGCAAGTCATATTTACATTTCTCTCCATTTTATTTAACACAGTATTAGGCATACTCAAATATTTGTTGAGTCATAACTTAATAATCACTATATCTGCCCCTGGAGTATGTACCTGACATATTATATCATTAGCCCTCACCACCTCCTGACTCATTTTTATAGGTGAGGAAACAGACGCAAAGCCATTAAGTCATCCAGAGCTGATATTAAAGAGTGTGATTCTTATAATGTATCCAAGGTTATGCAGCCATTTGAAGGGCAGAGAAGAGGTTCACAGTCAAGTCTGCCTGATTCTAATTCTGTGCTCTTAACTCCTGACTGCTCTGTTGTCTACCTCTCTAAACCCGAGTGGTTAAATGGTTGCTGAGCCCAGCCAGTGTGGCTCAGTGGTTGAGTGTCGACCTATGGACCAGAAGATCATGGTTCAATTCCCCGTCAGGCACACACTTGGGTTGCAGGCTCACTCCCCAGTAGGGTGTGTGTAAGAGGCAGCTGATCAATGATTCTCTCTCATCATTGATGTTTCTATCTCTCTCTCCCTCTTCCTTGCTCTCTAAAATCAATAAAAATATGTATTAAAAATGGCTCCTAAGATGACAAATTCAAAGACTTTCACTGTCTTTGTATTGCTCCTTGTGTGGTATTGATATGTACACAGAGAGGCGTGTCCTTGGCTAAGATTTTCGGCCTCTCTGAATATCAGTGTCCTCATCTGTAAAATGGAGATAATGATACTTATCTTTGATGGTTTAAAATAGCACAGGTAAATCCTTAATGCAATGCCTGGAAGCAGGTCGGTGCTCAGATGATGGAATTTGGTACTATGATAAGTACTGGCTGTATCAATAACCCAGCCCTACTGAGCAGGACATCAATGTGTGATGTGATTGGTGAGCTACTTTAGGAAGTAAGTCACTTGGTCTCCCTCACATTTAGGGGGTCACTAAATATAATGCTCCAAGAGATGGTAATCAGGCCAATGGTACAGACCATTTTAGTAGTTAATGTCTTTGATAATATCCATTCTTAGAATTCAGTGATAAATACACATATTTAAATCCATAAACCACAGTTATTTTCTTTTTTAGTTTTTCAGGCAACTTACTCCTGTGCTAAATATGAATTAGGAAAAAATCAGAAGGTAAGAGTGATTAAGAACCAAGCTCTTATCTAAGGATAGAGTCTCTTCTTGCTAAGAAACACATCATCAAAAAAGATCTTATATTAAAACAATGGAACAATAGCACATGGAATCTAAAAGGAAAACAAATCACAACACGGGGATAATCCCACCTAGAAACGGATAACAATGAATGACAAGAGGAAACCCACTCTGCCTGGGAGGATGAGAGATGGAAACACTTTCCCTTAGAAGCCATGCAATTCCTACACAGGAGATGATGATTTGGGTTTATTTCCTGATAGGATTAAAGGCAGATTGGTTGTCAAATTCAAAACATCCTCTTTGTTATCTGAAGATTCAACCAGGGAGCCTTTGCCTTCTCTCAATTGTTTTGCAAATTGATTTGTTGGGGAAGTTATCGCATTGGACCCAGGGAGAGGAGAGGGACCATCCTCCTTCAAGAGCAAGCAGGCCCTGCATGTGCATTTCAATATCTATGAAGATCTCAAATTTTGAGGCTGCCAGGAAGGACACCTATACAGGACCAGTGAGGTCACTGGCTTTCTGACCCACGGGGGGACCCCATCAGACTAGCTAAGTTCAGGGTTTCTGCTGCAACAGCCAGGCCCACAATGATGTTCATTCTCTTTCCTTCGGACCCCATGGACTTAATCCCCTTCCACAGTGCTCTGGTTACTGCCAACTTGCTCTTGGACCCTTCTTCCCAGCTCTGTATTGTAGGGGACAGACTCTTCCCTCTCTACACTATTCCCCAACTGTTTTTGTCAGCTGGCTTTGGGCAACGTTTGGCCAGTTGAAGGCATTAGGAAGACTGAAAGAAAGTGAGTTGAGTTAGTTTTCTAGGACTGCCAAAGCAAAATATGATAAACCAGGTGTCCTGAAACAATAGAAATGTATTCTCTCTCAGTTCTGGAGGCTAGACGTCTGAAATCAAGGTGCTGCAGGGCCGTACTCCCATGAAGGTTTTAAGAAAGAGTCCTTCCTTGCCTTTTCCAAACCCTGGTAGGTCCAGCTGTCTTTGGAATTCCTTGGCTTGTAGCCTCATGATTCTATCTTCACAAGACCTTTCCCCTGTGTCTCTGTATCCTCACCTCTTCTTGTAAAGATACTAGTCCTTGAATTTCCAAAGAAGTTCACATCCTCAATTTTCAGGTGAACGTGAAATTTTGAGGGACACTATTCAACCTAATACATGGGGAAAGAAGTAAGGGCATTTTGTCCTCTCTGTGGTTCAGATGTCTTTGCAGATCCACTATGGTCCCATTTTCTAGCAGGTAGTCTTTCCCCCGGGAGTGGCAGTTGAGAATCTTAGGACTGCATCATCTTCCAATGGTTGCTTTTCTAGCTCCAACACTTTTACAAGTACTTTGCCATATTAAATTTCCTCTGCTCAATTACCTGGTGTGGGTTTTGTTTTCCTGGATAGACTCTGATTGAAACTCTGATTTATGAGACATTAGGAAACATCTAAAGTATTAAGGACTTTGGAGTCCATGTGATTCCATTGTAACTAGCTAGTTAATAATAATAGGAAGAAGCAAAGGGGGAAGCCAGACAGTATAGGCATGCCATTTGGGCAGCTTCACCAGGAAGTTGCAACTTTGCACTCCCCAGGGAACCACTGGCCTATTCCTTGCAAAAAACACTGGGGGAAGGATCCAACGAAGGGAAGATAAATGCCTGCTCACTAACTCGGGGTGACATAGGGAAGGTACTTGCCTGTCAGTCATACCTGGGAACAAAGATCATTGGCCACAATGGACAGGGCCACTGCAAGCCCATGAAAATTCGGGAATACATAATCCTCTAAACAAAGAAATTCTCTCTCGTGTTGCTCTTGTGCTCTTCGATCATTCTTAGCTCCCTTGCATTTGCCCGTGTTCCCTCCATAGCCATGTGGCCCTGCAGACCCCACATTCAATGGACTGATGGAGTGCAGCAGAGAACACAAACTAAGCTAGTCTAAGGCTGGATTGGACTTGGCTCCAACATGGAAAGGAAACTCTGGACACTGACTGATTTTAGCTCTGCTAAAGCCCCAGCTACACTTTTTCTATGACTGGGCAAAGGGAATCGGGACTTTGGAAACTCAGGGATTTGATTCCACAAAAATAAAAATCACTCATCCTCCCTTGCAAGTCTCAGAAATTTTTTTCTTGGAATATCACAAGAATTCCACTCCCACGAGCAACCAGGGGAGATGAGGCCCTCTCCCCTCCACTAACACATGGAGGCATCATATGTAGTGGTTAGGCATGCAAATTTAGCTTGGGTTCAGAGTCCAGCTACTTATTAACTGCCGGACCATGGGCAAATTACTCAATCTCTTGGTGTTTGAGTTTCTCCATCAGCAAAGTTGAGATATAATAGTACCTAACTAATTGGGTTGCTAGGAGAAACAAACAAAAATCTGCTTAAAGTATGTACCTAGGTCTTAACATATGGAAAGTACTTCCTACATACTTATTATGATGGGAGTGTAACCAAGCCCAGGGGCTGGGGCTTCATGGAAAACATTTCAAAACTCATCAGGAGGCTCCTGTTAAAATGTTATGGCTGTTGTCTGCCTAAAAATTGGATTGTGGTGATACAATGGATATCTAAAATGTTTAGTCACTATGCCTTTCCTGTAAATAACTTGTTCTGACCACTGGACCATTGCCTCAAATACCCTACGCAGGTGTTCTATTGGAATCTCTAAGCTCCAGGGCACAGTAGTTGAAATGTTTCCAAAGGAAGGAGGAAACATCTGCCTGGAAATACCTCACAATCATAAATAAACATTTAAGGAGTTCCGTCTAAAACCTAGATGGCTATTGAGCAAATTTCAAATAAATATTAGAAATTGACCAATTGTTGTGCCTTTAGATGAGTCGGATGCTGAAAATGAAAGCTGGGGGTCAGAATTACTGAGTGGCCTATGACAGACACTGCTTTTTCACTGTAAGTCACTGTATGAGAACCCTGTGTGTTTTCTAGAGAAACAACCAATAGGATATGTATGTATGTGTTATAGCATTTTAAGAACTGGTTCACGTGACTGTATGTACTGTTGTGAGTCTCATATCCAGAGCTTCCATTGGGTGGAAACTCAGGCAGGACTTAATGCTTTAGTCTTGAAGCAGAATTTTCTCTTCTCTGCACATCTCAGTTTTGCTATTAAGATCTTTGACTGATTGGATGAAGCTCACCCAACAGTCATCTCTTTTACTTAAAGTCAATTAATTATAGAAGATAACCACATCTACAAATACTTTCACAGAAAATCCTAGATTAGCATTTGTTTAAATAATTGCTACTATAGCTGTGGTGAACCGAATTATAGCTCCTTCAGATTCAAACCCCAATGTGACTATATTTGGAGATAGAGTATGTGGGAGATAATTAAGGTCATGAAGTCATAAGGGTAGGGTCCTAATCTGATAGACTGGTAGCCTTGTAAGGGGAGGAAGAGGCATCAGAGATCTGTCTCTTTCTCTCCGTATATGCACATGGTAGAAAGTTCATGTGAAGACATAGTGAGAAGGCAGCCATCTGTAAGCCAGGAAGAGAGCTTTCACCAGGAACCAAATCAACCAGCACTTTGATTATGGACTTTCCAGCTGACTGTGAAAAATAAATGTCTGTTGTTTAAGGCACCCAGTAATGGTATTTTCTTATGGCAGCCCGAGCTGACAAGACAATAGCGTAGATAAATTGACACAGAGAACTATAATAGCATCCTCACTAGATTATAAAGAACTGAAGAGATAAGCTGTGTCCTATTATTTTATTTTATTTTTAATATTACTCAGCACCAGGCAATGGGTCTAATGTTTATGGAATGAATGTTTGCATACATGAATATGATAGAATGGAAACAAAACCAAATAGGTAAGTAGACATCAGAAAATGGGTCAGCTCTTGCATTTCCCACTTCATAATTGTAGTAACCTGGGTACCAGGGATGTGATGGTGAACAGGGCAGACACAGCCTCCTTGAAGCTGACTGTCTTGGTGGGGGACAGGTGATAAGAATTTCAAATGGGCTGTGTATTATAAAGGAGAAGGGCAAGAGGCGACAGGAAAGGTTGCTAGGAGGAACTGATATTTAAGTCGAGACCTAAAAGAATGATCTAGGAGACAGACAGATGAACAAGAAGATGGCTGGGACAAAGGTAGGGATGGACATCTCAGGCAGAGGGAATGCACATGTGAATACAAGAGAGAATGTAGCATCAGAAACTGCCACAGAGTACGATTAGAGAGCAAGCCACAGTGGAGAGGCAGGCAGTGGTCATTGGTCAAGGCCTCAGCTTCTGTCCCCCAGTAGAGCTGAGAGGTACAAGTGATGTAGGCAGAAGCACTCTGTAGGATGAGCCCTCTGCAAACGCCATTAGGAGAAACCCTGAATGGTGATCTGGTAAATATCATACAGTTTTTCTTTCATGTGTTTCCTGTGCACCAGAAAAGCATCATTAGCATCTTGATGTGTTTGGCATCAGTAGCCCAAAGACAAACACTGGCTGCTTAGAGTCTCCAAACAAGGGAGAACTCCCACCCCCACCCCCTCAGTGACTGTTGTCAATCACAGCACTGGGAGCCTTAGCACTGGTCCACACTGGTCCAGTGGAAACAGGTAGCTTTTGTAATATGTCGGTTATTTTTCCGGGGAACTGAGAGACTGTGTACTTGCAGGACTAGTTTAACCAGTTAACTGCCACATGTCCAAAACGGAAACCATCCCCACACGCCACGATATTTTGAATTTAATTAAAAAATCAATTTGCAATGAATATTATAAAAATAAATATATTACTTACAACCTGGGTGTTCTGGAATATTTTCAGCTGAAAATTCTCATGAAAAACGATTTTAAAGTTGGTCTATGACGCGTATGGCATACAATGGGTTAAACACTAGCATTTACAAATGGGCCTTATAATCTTACTATTGTGAGTGAGGGACTTCGGATACGGTCCTTGGGAGCTGTCAGTGACAGCTTCCAAGGAACACAGATATTGCTGCAGCAGTTATAATCCCTCCTGAACATTAGCTGCGCGATTATGCCTGCCTCCTGCCCTGGTGCAAACACCCACAGACGATTGAAGACAGCACTGTGTTCCAGGGTTCTGGCCAGCACACCCAGGGCTGCTGTTTGGGAGGATTTCTGAGCTATGGTCAGTGTGGGGATCTGGACTTCTCCTTCTGACTGGGCACCCAGCGTGGGCCTGCACTTGGAATGCCTGCCTGCCTGCCTTCTGGGAGCTTCTGCCAGGCAATGCAGGCTCTCCAGCTCCACAGTGACACACAGGAAGGACTGATTTCTCCCTGATGGAGCGCTCAGCTGCTCAGTCCTCCCACAGCTCTATCCCTGTGGCTCCATCCCTGCAACCCTGTGCAACCTTATATCAGCAGCTGCTTCCCTTCCCAGGGATAGAAGTGAGATCCGATTGAAGCAGAAAGCAGGATTTATGTTGACAATGGCAATGCTTTATGAAAATGGAGTTGGCAGAGACTGGGATTGATCCATTCACTCACTCACTCACTCACTCACTCACTCAACTTGTCACGTATTTATTGAATTTTTACTATGCACCCCATGTTTGCTCTAGGTACTGGGGACCATGAAAAAAAATCACTTCTCTTATGGAACTATGTTCTGGTAAAGGAGAGAAAGAGAAGTGAATGAAATAACCACAGATATATATGTATATGTTAGTGATGAGTACCAAAGAGAAAAAAGAAAGCAGGGGAAGGAGATGTGAAATGTTGGGAGTTGAGGGGGTTAAAAGTCTGAATACTTTGGCTGACATCACTGTGTTAGGGAGAAGGATGGCTCTGCACAGATGGTGTCCTCATCCCTCGCATTTGTGACTGTGCCCAGTTATCTGGCAAAGAATTTAAAGCTGCTATTCAGCTGACCTGGAGTTAGGGAGGTTGGTCTGGGTCACCCAGGTGGGTCCAGTGGAGTCACACGAGTCTTTAAAAGGGGAACGGGAATCAGAAAGGAGAGCCAGAAAGATGGCGGTCCGAGAGGGACCTGGCCTGACATTGCTGGCTTTGAGGCTGGGAGGCGGCCATGAGCCGAGGAATGTAGGTGGCCTCTGGAGTTGGAAAAGGCATTGGAACAGATTCTCCCCTGCAGCCTCCAGCAGGAGCACAGCCCTGCTGACACCTTGATTTTGACCCAGTGAGGTCCTTGTCAGACTTCTGATCTACCGTACAATAATAAGGTTGTGTTGTTTTAAGGCACTGAGTGTGTGGTAATTTCTCTTGTCAGCAATAGAAAACTAATATAATCACCTACAAGGTGACACCCGAGTAAAAAGCTCTGGTAAGGCCACCGTATTTAGCAAATCAAAACACAGAAGGCCCAGTTACATTTAAATTTCATATAATAAATAATTTACTAAAGTAATTAGTAATATATTCTGGCAAACCTAAGGAAGAGGAAGTTAGGAAGTGAGGCATTTGGGGGTAAAGCATTCCAGGCAGAAGCAATAGCTTTCTGAGCAGAGGGAACAGCAAGGACAAAGGCCTGGGGGCTTTGAGAAACATCAAGGAGAGGAGAGTGGTCGGAATGGAGGGAATAAGAAGAGTAGGAGATGAAATCCAAGAGGCTATGAGAAACTGAAACATGAAGGTGATAAAGGGGATGCTGGACTTCGGTCTGAGTGGGATGGGGAGTCATGGAGGTTTGGGGCAGAGGAGTGCCAATGTTTGGGGTCTCCTGAGAATGGAGAGATGCTGACTGTTAGCAACTGAGGACAGAGTCTATTTATTTTTGCATTTTCCTGGGCCTAGCATGGAGGTAGGAATTCAAGCACACAAGTACTAGAAAGGCAGCAGGCCTTCTAATTGGTAGACCTCAATGCTGTGCCATCTGCTAGCAGAACCAGAAAGGTATGGGTAGATGCATGGTGGGAGGAGAGAAGATTTTAAGAGGAAAAACTGCTTCATGGAGAGAAATCTGAAGGCAGTAAGGTGATCTGTACATGATAGGGGGAAACAACAGCTGCAGGGGGACCTCATGCAGGCAAAGGCATTATGTACAAAGCCAAATTTTACTCTGGAACTCAGGTATTAGGGAACCTGGGAAAGATAGTCATGCCTACTATCTACTCCAGTTAATTCAGAGCACCACGTCTACTAGCAAACCAAGATCTGAGGAAGCCATGTGTCCACTCTTCAAAGACATCAAAGCTCCCTTGAAAAAGTTGCAGGAGGGAAGAAAACTATGCTTATAAAGCTCTTTCAGGAGCTTGTTAATGAATCACTCACTACCCCTAATTGTGAGCAGGACTTGGTGTCTACTAGGCACCAGGAAGTGGGCTCAGTGGCCTCCCTGAGTTTTCTCACCTCATCCTCCCAGAGCCAGATAAGGAAAGAAGACCAGAGAGATTGGGTAACTGGCCCAAGGTCACACAGCTTTCAGGGACATGTTAGCTTTGACTTCCTTGAACTTAGCCCCCAGACTGAGGCAGTTAAGCCCCCTATTAATTTTTATGTTCAGGGTGTGAACACATTTCTACCAGCCTGCATTATAATGAGCTGAATATATGTCTGCTCTCCTAATGAAAATGGGATCCTGATGGTGAGGTGAGGATCCCACTTTTATATCATCAGATATTGGTACTTGTTAGGCAAGCAGAAAAGGAAATTAATGCTGAATGAATGAATGAGAAAAATGTCCTCTCTGAGCCTCCGCTATAGATATTTCTTTTAAAAATATTTTTATTGATTTCAGAGAGGAAGGGAGAGATAGAAACATCAATGTTGAGAGAGAATTATTGATCGGTTGCCCTGACTGGGAATTGAACCGTGACCTTCTGGTTCATAGATCGACACTCAACCACTAAGCCACTCTGGCCGGGTGGCTGGAGATATTTCAGTGCCAAAGGACTGACGAGGCCAGGCCACAGATAGAGCAAGGCTTAATCCTTCATCCTCGGCAGAACCAAGTTCGGCACTGAGGAGCCTGTCCTTTGCTAATTTTCTCTGGGGCTACACGGGCACTTGAACATGCAGTGCTTCTAATTTCATTGTGCTTGTTTTCCTACAGGGTATTAAAATTCTGGAGAGCGATCACATTGTAGCCTTTTGCAAATTCTTTTTCTCCATCAATGTATAGGTATCCACATGGGAAGCTTTCCTTCCTTATCGTCCTCTGTGATTATCTCACTGTTTTCCTTTAATGCTCTGTGCATCCCTGGGCCCTTGATGGAAGATGTGTATATGGTGTTAGAAAATTTGCTCCTGTTCTAGCCATTAAGTTGATCCAAATGTAGGGGCTTCAGGCTCCTTTGTGATGCGCGTGTGTGAGTGTTTAAAAGAGTTCTGTGGTTGATATCTGTCTCACTTTGCCCTTTTATGATGCTGAAATCCTTAGATATGAGAAAGAATGGGTTCCTCAGGGCTTCTGAGAACAGTGAGGAACTTGGGGGAGCATCTTCGTTGAGTCTAATTGGCAGAAGTAACCTGAGCAGGAAAACACAACCACAAGGTGACTCTAGGCTACTACGAGTGGCATCTCAGATTCTCAAATTGTTGATAAAGCAGTAAGTAGCTATCACAAGGCTCCCAAAATCATAGAACCCTGAAAGCTAGACCACTCTTGGACATGATTGCAGCAGTGGAGACTGAGTTGGGGTCAGCCCCAGAACCATGGTCTTCTCTCTCCTTGCTCAGGGTCTGTCTTCTCCATTGCATTGTGACACTTGGCAAGGTCTTCCCCTCTCCAACTGGACATTTGCTTTCCACTGGGTCTAATCTCAGTCCTCTTAGCTAGTTTTTGAAAAATTGTTGCAAGCTATAGCTCTCCTATGGAATTCAGGACTTCCTGTTTGCAATGCTGCTAGGTTGGGTGGATCTTAGTTTGGTCACTTGTAGAAGGTAAGTATCCCAAGGTCACACTGTAAGTGAGGTCGATCCCCCACATACCCTAAGTCCTAAGCAGGAGCCAGTTCATTTCTGGTTCAAAACACATATTCATTTCGTATGAACATAGGCAAAGTGGGGGCCATCCTCTATCGCCATTTTTCTGGGATTTTTTGCCTGTGAGTGTTATTCACCTGAACTAGCACAAGGAATCCTAACGATGCCACCCAGTACTTTGGAGGGCTGGCACACACCTGGTTGCTCTGCTACCCCATCTAAATTTCACAGTAGCTCTAGGACTTAGGTATTATTATCCTTATTGTATAGATCAGCAACCTGAGGCTTAGAGAGATTGAGGTGACTCACCATTCATAACTGCTCTCATTTTATCTTCAAAATAACATATGGGTTAAGATGGATGATCCCATTGTCAGAAGCTACCACCCCATTTTTAGAGACGCTAAGTGCCTTGTCCCCAGACCCATCACTAGAAAGTAATGGAGCCAGATTTGAGCATAACTCCTATTAATTCCATACTTAGGCGCTCAGCAAATAGCAGGTGCTCAATAAAGATCTATTGAAGAAATGGATTATCCAAAGCCCCCCTATCTTCACTGCCCTCTACTGTTGCAACATTATCGCTTTCTCTAGCCCAGTGATGGCGAACCTTTTGAGCTCGGCGTGTCAGCATTTTGAAAAACCCTAACTTAACTCTGGTGCTGTGTCACATATAGAAATTTTTTGATATTTGCAACCATAGTAAAACAAAGACTTATATTTTTGACATTTATATTATATATTTAAATGCCATTTAGCAAAGAAAAATCCACCAAAAAAATGAGTTCGCGTGTCACCTCTGACACGCGTGTCGTAGGTTCGCCATCACTGCTCTAGCCCGTGGTTCTGAAATCAATGCTGATTTAAAAAGAAATATTCGGCCAAGTCCTCTTTGTCAGGCCAGCATTGGGCTGCCCGCTTCCTGTGTTCCCTCCCTGCCGCCCTTTGCTCCCAGCAGTATCTTTCGGAAGCAGCCCAGGAAACAACCATTTCCCAGGCCAGCATCTCTCTTTGCTATCTTGTGTGAAGCTGCGGAATGACATTTCCTTCCTCTTAATTTCTCTGCCAGGCAAATAATGCATCACTCAGGGTTTCTGCGTCAAGTTCTAACACCTGATGCGTCTGATATGCAAACCGCTCCTTCTTCTGTTTGTGCAGCAATGAGGCGTTATCGCTCTCACTTCGATGATGAAATGCATCCCCTCTCACTCCTCACCTGCGTCCCTGGCAGCTCCAGCAGGTTCACGTGGCTTCTCCAACGCTATTTGTCTTGTTTAACGTTTTCTGGCTCAAAAATAATCACGTGAAATCATCCCCGTGTCATCCCTTCTTGAGTGCTGGCGTGGCTAAGTAGACAGGCGGACATATTCAAACCAGGGATGTGGTTTAGGAAAACCGTCCTGTTGGAACATTTCTATCGAGGAACGTTCTGCCCAAAAGTCCCCAAAGGGATGCTACTTTACAAGACATCCTATAAGGAAACAGGCCGATCGGTAGTGTTTCCACGGGTGCTTTGCAATTCAAAAGGATGGGGAAGCCGAATAGGACCTAAGATGAGTTCAGCACAGTTTCATTTTGGAAGAAAGGGCTCCAACAAAAGGCCATTTCTGAGGTTTTATTCTAGCATGAACAGTTTATGCACTGAAAATAAACAGATCATGCATAGCTGAGGTTCTGGGAAAATAAAATCTGCTCTCCCTTTACCTTTCTCTACCTACTTCCCTTTTTAATTTTCAGTATATTAAAAAATAAAGGTTTTCAGGAGCATCATAAATTATGGGTTTGGGGCATTACAATGTTCCCTGTAGGTACACACACACACACACACACACACACACACACACAGACATCCATGTTTCCACACCAGGGCTAAAGCAAGCATGCCACCTTGTTCACAGAGCCGATGCTATTTTTAGACTAAATTGTAGGAAGTCTGCAGCATTAATAAATGGGCGAGAAGCACAGAATCACAGTGCATGGGGATATGCCAATGCAAAAGCTAGCTTGGCCTTTAGCCAGTGAACTGTGGTTAGATGTTGCAGCAAAGCAAGTAAAAACACTGCTTACAAAGAAATGATTAATCAGCTGACAAACGTCCAGGCATTTATTCCCTATTCTTTAGTGCCAGCTACATTAACACCAGCATATTTTCAACTCTATTAGGGAAGTCTTGCAGCCTGGTACTCTGTGATGAGCTCCTGGAGCGCTTCTGAAATCAGCTGTGCAGTATTTGGAGAGGTGACCATTTGATAAACATTGCTTTTCTGTCTGTCATCCTAATAGACCACGTCTGTTATTTGTCTCCATGATACCTTGTGCTGAACAATAGCCCTAACGGTTCTCCAAACGCAGTGCTGGAGGGAAATCTACTCCAACTGAGGTGTTAGCATCTGGCAGTAACTGATCCATGGGCACGGAGTGTGATGTCCTGGGTCGTGTTTGTTTCAGCGAAGTTCTGTCTCTCACGGTGGCAAATTGTTTCCCCCATGTGTCAGTTTGACATTCATTGGATGTCAAGCACTTCCTAGGGAGGGAGCCAGTTGATAGAATTTAGTCCCCTTCCTGGGATAAACCCACGATCTTAGTCATATAGGAAGATGAAGTCAAATAAAGAATTATGGACTAGCCCTAGACCGATTGGCTTGATGGATAGAGCCTGGGCCTGAGGACCAAAGGGTCCCGGGTTCGATTCCGGTGAAGGACATGTACCTTGGTTGCAGGCTCCTCCCTGGCCTTGGCCCTGTTTGGGGCTCGTGCAGGAGGCCACCAATCAATGTGTTTCTCTCTGTCTTTCCCTCTCTCTTCTGCCCTCCCTAAAAATCAATGGAAGAATATCCTCGGGTGAGGATTAACAAACAAATAAGCAAGCAAACAAATAAACCAAAAGAATTACAGAATAGAATTAGGGTGACCAACTTGTTCTGGTCTGCCTGGGCCTCTCCCAGATTTTAAAGCCAGACATCTCATATCCCAGGAGACTCCTCAAACCATTCAAATGGGACGGTTGGCTACCCCAAGGGGAAGAACCACCAACTTGACCCTGCAGGAAACAAGGAAGGGGCTTGGGTTTGGGAGTCAGACCCAGGTGCTAACCTCAGTTGGGCTCTACGATCTGTGTGGCCCTGGCGAGGCTTTAACCTCCTCAAGCCTCAGTGTAGTCCGAATGGGTTAGTAAGGCTCGGTCCTGGGTTGTTATGAGGTTTAAATACGGTAAGGTACAAGTTGTAGAACACAGTGCCTTCCCGCTCCCCACCAACACATCATTTCTGCAGTTACACACCCATTCACGTCTGCAATGATGGGAATAATGACATCAGCTGCCCCACGAGTTGGAAGAGACAAGGCGAAATCGTGTGTGGAGAAGTATTGGCAAATGCAAGAGACAGTAAACTTCAGAGCCAGCTAGGTGGCCTCCAAAGTGGTATGTGATAGGCCCTAAACACGGGGCAGCAAATGACACAGCCAAATCACGTCCTCAGTGGAATTCTCTTCCTTTTGACTCTGAGCAGGGTTTTATTCTTGTCCATAAAGCTGAACCTTCTCCCGGGAGAGCAAGCCTGATAGAGGAGGCGGCACTTCCACCACCTCCCTGTCATCACGAGGTGGGTACTTTTACAAAAGACCTTGTCCTCCAAAAAACTTTATTTGGGGGTCACCGAAAAACAACAATTGCTGGGAAGTCAAAAATTTTAATTAAACGTATTCAAAGGGAGTACCACTTAATGCCTCTAAGCAAGGAAGTATTTAAGGCTCACAGGCCAGCTCATGCCTGCTGAAGCAAACTCTCACTGCCAGCGAAGCTTTAAAGTACTGGTATTTCCTGCATTAATAATGCTCTCAAGCACATTCATAACAATACAATTAGCAACAGAATTCATACCATGCAGCACGCGAGGAGCCTGCATTATTAATTACACAACAGCAACAGAGCCCCCAGCTTTCAGGGGGGATGATTCTAAACCCGGGAGGTGGGGGAGCCTTGCAGAGAGTGATGCTCCTCCCAAGTTCAAATCACGTTGGTGCTCACCAAACCTCAGTGCTTTTGGGATGACAGACATTTTAAAGTCCAAGCTCCAGTGAATTTGGCCACATTTCCAAAATTTCTATGGGGCAAAATGTGGTGAATGTCCTAGCAATTATTATTCTAACTCAGGCCCTGGCCAGGGAGCTCAGTTGGTTAGAGCATTGGACCAGCTGACACATACCAAGGTTGTGGGTTCGACCCTTGGTCAGGACACAACAAGAATCAACCTATGAGCATATGAATAAGTGGAACAATGAGTCAAAGTTTCTCGCTCTCCCTAAAATAATAAATAAATAAATAAATAAATAAAATTTTAATTCTTAGGCTATCTCAAATTCTATCTTAAAATCCACAGGCCATCATGATACTTCTATGTGGATGAGACAACTGCCATTGTTAGGGTCTTAGAAGCGTAGCCCCACAATTTCCATCTTCCTGCCTTGGACATTCTGAACTGGCTTTGCAGGAATCCTTGCCTCTTGTCTGGGAAACACTGGGATAAGGAAAATGCATGTTTTATTATGAGTGGTTTGGCCAAAGGCCTGTGCTTGTCTTGAGTAAAACAAACAAACATTGAAACATATATTTGTGCCAATTTATGTTCCTCAAGCAATTCAAAAGGGCATCCATTTTTGTGTATCTTCACAACCACTATATATCTCATTTAAACAATAAGCCTGCCAATTTGGTAGATGAAAAATGATATGGAATTGTTCTTTGTTTTATTTTTTTAGAGAATAGTTTATTGATTTTTAGATAAAGAGGAAGAAAGAAGGAGAGAGAGAGAGAGAAACATCAAAGTGAGAGTGAAACATGGATCAAGCCCACAACCAGGGCATGTGCCCTGATCTGGAATTGGACCCAAAACCTTTTGGTGCATGGGATGACAGCCAACCAACTGAGCCACACTGGCCAGGGCTGGAATTATTTTTATTTCCAATGTGAATTCTGAAGAGAGCAGCTCAGTGGAGATCCCAACAAGGACATAGGACCCAGAGTGGATTAGGACACGTTCAGATGAAGTTTCTGGAAGGGTTCCCCCTCACTGTCCACCTGTCCCCACATTATCTTGTCTCCCTCATGCAGACCTTCCCATTTACCTTGAGATTACTTGGCTCAGAGCACCATCATATCCCAGCACTGTATGTTTCATTATTCTTTGCATTAAATTAAAACAAACAATAGATGAAAAGGAGTGTTTTTCAAAAATCTACTGGACTTTAGATGAACCTTAGCTTAGTTTCTGGAGATGCCAAAATACATAAACGTTATTCTCTTACCCAGAGGAGCTCAAAGACTAATAAGAAAAATGGACAAGTAAAAACAATTACCATTCAGTGTGAAAAACTAAAACAAAAATAAGATCTATGGATAAGTGATAAAGTGCTTCTTCTGTCCCACTCCCCCCGCCCGATGATGCATGGACATGTGAAGAAGATGGCAGTGGCCCTCCTGGCAACTTCGGGATCTGAGCCAGTAGAAAGAGGAACCTCTTGGTGGGGCTGACACCCCAGGAAGGCCTGCATGCAGTGCTCTGGCCCCTCCGAACACTGAGGACTGGCTTGGCAGGGATCCTTTGGCTCAGAGAAGGGAGTTATTCCCTTTGAGGGTCAGAGAAGAGTTTCTGAAGAGGGAGGTCCACTGAAGCAGGTTCGGAATGTGAAGAGGAATTTTTCAGGCTGAAAGGAGGGAACATCCGTGCAGATGTACAAATGCTCCGGTGGTATGGCACCCTGGGAGAGCGTCTGACATTGCTGGAGGGACGACGGGCAGGAAATGAAGCCCAGGGCTTACATACCATGTATTTGAACAATAAGTCGTATGATGTACTTTGCAGATGTTAATAAGTGTTAGAGAAGAGAATTTTAAAATACCCGAGAACGAAGAGGTTTGAGATAATATATTGAATAAACTGAAACTAAACACATTTTCTTTTCTGCAGGACTTCTCAGAGCCTTCAGCTGAATTCCCAAGAGGAGGATACAGGATTTCCCAAACTTATTAATAGGCTGGACCTTTTTTTTTTAGGTAAATAAAAATGACCATTTTTGTAGTTCAACAACAAATGAAGCAGAACAGCATGAAAACTCAATCCCAAATATCTAAGGGTATAAATAAAACTAATAAACAAAATAGAAACAGACCCATAGATAGAGAACAGATTGACAGCTGTCAGAGGAGCGGGCAGTTGGGGGGCTAGGTGAAAAAAGGGGTTTTAGGAAAAAAAAACCCCACCCCACTTCATTAACTCATAGCTCATAGACACAGACAACAATGTGGTGATTACCAGAGAAAAGGAGGGTGGGTGGATGGTGGGAAAAGAGGTACAGGGGGAATAAATGGTGATGGAAGGAGACAACTTGGGGTGGTGAACACACAATGCAATATATAGATGGTGTCTTATAGAATCATATACCTGAAAACTATATTAATTTATTAAACAATGTCACCTAAATAAATTCAATAAAAAAATATTAGAAGGAGCATGCCCCAGTGGAGGGCATGCAGAGTGGGAATCAGCCAATCAATGATCCTCTCTTATCACTGATGTTTCTATCTCTCTCTTCCTGTCCCTTCCTCTCTGAAATCAATTAAAAAAACAAACAAAAGAGACTGACTTTTTGAGCTGGGCTGCTGAGCATGGTGGGTAACCTGTGAAATAAAAAAATCCCTGCTCTGAGCCCAGAGGCTTCCAATCCTGCTGCACAGGCTATTTCCCTTTTCTATCTCTTGGAAGGAAACCAGAAATGTCTAACCAGGAGAGAGAGAGAGAGAGAGAGAGAGAGAGAGAGAGAGAGAGAGAGAGAGAGATGAATCACAACAGTGAAGATTCAGCAGGAAGGAGATGAGGAGTGCTCTCCAAGGCTTCATTCAACACTGCCTTTCCCTTCCCACAGTTCTGATCCCGGCTTACCAATTCTGATGTTTATTTCACCCTTTTGTTGAGCACCTGCTATGTGCCACATAGAGACAGCAGTTAAAGGAGGGGTTGTTGGAGTCAGCCAGCTCAACCTAGCTGTGTGCCCTTGAGCAGAAAACCTCCCCAAAGCCTTAGTTTCTTCATCTGTGAGATACCATCTTAATCACTCACTCATTGATCCAGTGTTTCCTTCCTTCACCAAACATTTAGTGAGCACCTACTATGTACTGGGCATTATTATTAAGCACTTTGCATGTGGGTGTGTTTTTTAAATCATAATGACAGCCCCGAGGCAATCCCTTTTGTTATCCTCATGCTACAGATGAAAAAAAAACAAAAAACACTCAGGTGAAATGACTCGTCCGGGGTCACACAACCAGTAAGTGGTTGAGTGTGGGGTTGTAATTCATGCCATCTCAGTTCTAAAGCTGCCTGGGTGAATGAAGCCTAAGACCCAGTCCCTGATCTGAGGATGCTCACAGCCTAGTAGGGTGTGACAGACACGGGTGATATGGAGGCAAAGTTTCACAACAGAGATATAATACAGGGAGGAAACACAAGCCGTCTTAGAGCTGGGGGCAAGGATGCTTTTACTGATCGGGGGATTATGAGTTCAGCCTTGGGCATTTTTCTGGGTGAAGGAAGGGAGGGAAGACATTCCAAGCAGAGGGAGAAGAGTATCTAAAGGCACAGGAAAGATCAAGCATGTTTGGAAAATTGTCAGGAGTTCAGCAGGTGAAGTGCAAGGTACTTGGAAGAAAGAGGAAAAAAATAAAGCTAGAAAGATAAGCAGGAGCTTACTTCTCCCTGGTCACATACACAGACCAGGGCAGTTTCTGCCCTCCTCGGCTTTGGTAACCATGGTGATGATAGTGGTAATGATGATAATAGATTAGCTTTGCACAACACCTAGCAGTTTATGAAACATAATCACAAACATTACAGTCTATCATTTGATCCCGTGAAGAAGGCAAGGCAGGGAGTATTTTTAGCCCCATGTTGCACAAAAATAGTTTAACTTTCAATTGCTTACATGAATTTGTACCAAATTTACTCAGCCACCCCAAATGGCAATGATCAAACAATGTTTTTCTCATTTGGAGTCCAGGAGTTCATTGCTATTTCTCTTATCCAATAGAAAAAAAATCAAATTCACTGAAAACTCACTACCATCACTCTGGCAGTTAGTGTGCATCATACATCCTGTGCTCTCATGCATCTGCCAGCCTCCCTTGCAGTTAAGTTGAAGTCACATGACTAGCTCTGGCCAATAGGCTGGGAATGGAAGTGAGATGTCACTCAGACTAAAGTAGCCAATTGTTTTCTCCTAATTGTTTTTCCCCTGATAGAGCAACCATGGACATTGTGTTTTTCAGAAATTACAGTTCCAAGATGGAGTAGGGTGGCCAATTCATGCTGGACTTTCAAAGCAAGAAGCAAATCCTCAAGTGGGTTAATCCAATTGCAAAGTTGGGTCTTATATCTACTCCAGCATAGCCTATCTTATCTTGACTACTATGGTTTTAAATACACTGGCACCTCTCTTTCTTTCTTTCTTTCTTTCTTTCTTTCTTTCTTTCTTTCTTTCTTTCTTTCTTTCATCTATCTTTATCTCAAAATGACATATGTCTTGTGGACAATATAGAGAAGTGGAAAATATTCCAGAAAATACCATAGAAAACATGCTACTGCTAGTATTATATTCATGAAGACTGGCTGATACCACTTCTCTTTCTTGCTCAAAAGTCTTCAAAGACTCCACTGCTTCAGCAGATAATGTCTGAATCACTAAGCCCAGCGTGTGAGACATTAAGTAATCTACTCATCTTTGTATTTTATTTTCCTCAGCTCTCCCGCCCCAATTTATTTTTCAGCCTCACTGGACCACTTAGGTTCCCTGGGTATGTATACCTGTCTAGAATTATTAACAGACAGTTTCCTCCTTTCCAACTTGATTGTAAGTTCATTGAGAGCAGTGATATGGCAATTACTTGGAAAAAGACAGAAGAGCCAGGCACAGAAAAACTATGCATTGGACTGAATTTCACTGAGTAAAGATCTGTGAGAAAGAACCATCTTGGTTGGGACACTTTTAGAGTCTCTGGGCTGTTTTCCTGATTATGGTAATAATATCATTTGATGTCAGATAATTCCCTGACTAGTTTTTTTCAGCCTTAGACAACTTTTATATCTTTACCCCAAATTAAGAAAATCCCAAAGTTTACGGAGAAGTGCCTTATCTCTGTTTAACAAGAGTTCTGTGCTTTACCTGAGAGGCTGCATATGCTATAGAGAAAAAATAGTGATGTCCACCAAATCAGTAGCACAAGGATTCATTAAAATGACAATGATCTGTTAAACATTCCTCTGTGCTACTGCACAGTAGAACCTGAATATTTGCATAGTCATGTATGAGACAAGGAGCTGGTGAAATCCAGGTGATCACCATGGCCAGGGGTCCTGAGTCTTTTCTTCCTCTTCTGTGACAGACATGATGGATGACAGTCAAGTGTGTCTCATCCTTCCTGGGGCATCCTGGGTAAGGGCTGGGCAGCAGGCAAGAAACTCTATGTGCTATTTACCAGCACAGCCGTTATTACTTCACCCCCTGCTCCATAAGAAAGCGTATTGGAATCTGATGGAAGAGAAGGATGCTACAAGGGTGACTTTAAAGCTCATCTGATATATAACATAAAAGGCAAGTGACACCCAGAGTTGGGTATTTGGCTACCACACCCACATGGCACCACTCTCAACTGGCAGGAATGGTACTCCATGATGGCGTGGGGAGCCTCTATTTGAAAGGTTTGTCCAAAGGAATGAAAATTTAGCTTATCGGTTTTTGGGTGGCTTGGCGGGATGCTTTCTTCCTGAACTATTTTATGCCTCAGTCTTTTCTACTTCCGGGAGTACTTTCTGTTAAGAACTGTGGCCATTTTACCTGTTTCCCAGGTGCCAGCTCACTGCTATGCACAGAGCTGCGAACCTGTACATATTCATCATCTGTGATGATAGGAGAACACAGGAAGGTCAATGTCCTAGAAGGCAGCCTTACTGACTCATTCACTGAGCAAATAATGACAGAACACCTACCATGTGCCAGGCAGAGATATAGGCACTTGGCATACAGAAGCAAGAAAGACAGACGGAGAAGGCCTCCGCCCCAACAAAGCTCATAATCTAAAGGGAGAAGCTAGAAAAGTGAAGACATAAATAAGACATTTTGGAAATGGGTGAATGCCATGAAGATAATAAAACAGGGTTATGTAATAGAAAATGGTTAGAGAAGGGGACAGAATGGTTAGTGAAAGTCTTCAGAGATAATATTTGCAAAGAATCTTCTAAGTAGGCGGGAGGAAAGAAAGGGTTTGACATATTTGAGGAAGGCTGGAGTAATGACTATAGAAAGGATGAGACTGGAGTATAGACTGAGAAAGGATGAGAGAGGCAAGGGTCTGGTGATGGTTATCCTTATAATTCATCTCACTCTCGGTGCAAAGGAAAGCCTTGGGAGAGTCCCTTTTGGACATGACAATCAAGGGTTGAACTACATCAGGGTGGGGAACATCTGGCCCACAGGCCGTGTAAGGCTCACAAAATCATTTGGTCTGGCCCTGCCAAGGCTTTAGGGGTGAGTTAATTAAATGTTTGACCAAATAGAACAGGCTAATTTTTAAGTTGGTAATTTTGTATGGCCCGTGAATGATGTTATAAGTATCCAAATGGCCCTTGGCAGAAAAAAAGTAAAGAGCATCCTTTTCATTCATCTATTCTTGTTACTGAAGGCAACTTTCAAAACAAGTTTTTTTTTTCCCCTTCTCTCTCAATCATTCTTTTTTTTCTCCTAATAATGACTCAGCACTCAGTCTGTACCAGATATTGTGCTAGACAACAGTGCACAAAAATTAAGTTTCTGCTCTCCTCAGTCTTATAATCTACTGAAGAGAGATAAACAATAAACAAACAAATATACATAAATGGGTTAGGAAATGGTAAGCTTTATGGGGGAAACATAGAAGATCATAAGGAGATACAAGTATGCGGGTGCATGCTGGCTGTTTTTGAAGGGGATTAGGGAGGATTTATTTGGAGTAACTGGAGAGAGGACCGAGAAGGAGAGAACCCTCTGAACATCCAGGAAAAAGCAGTCAAGGAAGTGGGAACTGCAAGTTCAAAGGCCTGTGGCAGGGAGCATGCTTGGTGCACCTGAGGAAGACCAGGTGACTGGACAGATGGAGGAGGACTGTGGTGAAGAAGGGAAGCTGTAGTCCAGACCTCATAAAACCTTCGTGGGCCAAGCAAGAACTTAGGATTTTGTTCTGAGAGGAGGAAACATTGGAGAGTTTTGAGCAAAGGTGCTGTAACATTATTCAATTTATACTTAAGATGATAATTCTGGGTTCTGGATAGAGACTAGACTGAGTGGAAACAGGGAGAGAAGTTGCATTGGCTTGGCTGTGGGAGAGGTGGAGTCATCAGATGCAAGTCTGAAGAGTTATCAGTAGGTTTCAATAGAAAGGATGGGGGCTGTGAGATAAAGAAGGGAGTTAGAGAAAACCCCCACGATGTTGGCCTGAGACTGTCAGGATCTGAACAAGAATTTGATGCATCTGTTAGACCTCCACATGAAAGTGTTCGGCAGGCAGTGAGACACGTGGGGCTGGAGTTTGCAGGAGACGTGGGGGCAGGAAATAGGAATTAAGGAGTTTAGAGATTGAATTAAAAGGCACAGGACTGAAGGAGACCTTCTAGAAAATAGGTGTAAAAAAGACAAGAAGAAATCTGTGCAGAGTTCTGAGGCAAGAGACTGAGAAAGGCCAGCCAGTGCCAGAGGAGGAAAATCGAGAGACTTAAGAGAAAAAAGGTTTCAAGAAGAAACATGAGCTATATTAAAGAAAAGGATTACGGATTTTACTTCTCTCTCCCTCCCTCCCTTCCTCTTTCCCTCTGGCCTTTTAGTTGAGACCCTTCAGGCTACATATTTTCTGGTCC
Organism: Myotis lucifugus; assembly: GCF_000147115.1. Lineage (NCBI taxonomy): Eukaryota > Metazoa > Chordata > Mammalia > Chiroptera > Vespertilionidae > Myotis > Myotis lucifugus. The sequence goes on from NW_005871415.1 coordinate 875,861, forward strand.
TCTTCATAACATTGAGGATTTTGGGTTTCTTCCCGAGATCCCCCAATACATGCAAAGGCATAGCAGATAAAGAGACAATCACATCTGAGTGCAAAATGCATCCCTTGCTCTCTGTTATTATATTAATACACTGCTGGTACTTTCCTCCCAACTTTATCCACGGAGAATTGAAAAGGTGTTCCAAGTCAAGGTTTAGCATCACCAAACTGTGCACTCAATCAGCATAAATGTCTCCTTCTAGATGAATCCACTTCAATTATATATTTAATTCAGCCAAGAGCTCCCCAAAGAAGGGTTATTCCATATTCACCAGCAAAAGTATTTCTGATACCCTCAAGGGGGCCATGATTTGCCCAAAATACATGCAACCTTTTTTATGTTAATGCAGAAAGACTTGAAGGTTATTAAGTCCCTGCTCCTGACAGCCCCTGCAGTTACAAATAAGGCAGCTAATGAGAAGAAAAACTGCCCCTACCGCCGTATTCCCAGAGCTCCAGCCATCTTTCCGCAAGAATGCTGTGACAAATGATACTTTTCACCTCCCAACCATGCCCCTCTCCGATTATAGATTTAGATGGATAACATGACTACAGGAGTTAGGCCCGGGAGCACATGATTGCCTCTGGCACCCGCCGTATGCAATTCGGGTGAAATTTTCAAGAGCCAAATGAAATAATTGCAACAGGGTAAGTCTCCGTCTGCAAGTGAATTTATAAAAATTAAAAGGTCTGAGAGGTAATGCTCATGGACCCATTTGTCTCATTTTTCCTCATTAAGATTTAATTGAAATGAACTCTGGGAACTGTAAGAAAAGTTACATTCTTATTTTAGGCTCACAGATAAAAGAAGGTAATTTTTTTAAGCATCTAAACTCTGCTTGGGATCAGCTCCATGTGCTGTTTTCCCCCCACTATCGACAATAGTGCAAGCACACCACTGAAACTCAAAATATAAGAAAGGTCATTTAATGTTACCAGAAACAGAGCTGAGTGTTGACATTTCGGGAGCACGGGTATCTATGTTTGAAGACACCATTACAACGGCTCCTGGGCAAACTCTAAAATGTGAACTGGCTGCCTACCATGTAAAACTAATTTAAAGGAACTGGAAAGTCAAAATATTGTCGTCTAAAATAATTACCTTCTATAGACAAACTCATTCATTTATCTTCACTTCAATGTATTGTAGGAGAGAGTGCTAATGTGAAACACACTTATGGATGCATGAGAAGATGAGGGAGGGGAAGAGATCAGTGTCCTTATTTGGGTTTTTCTCTGCTGCTAATGTGTACAATGCCATTGAACAGCGTGCAAATGATGTGACAGCGTTGGCTCCCAGGGAGTCCAGCTCCAGGCTGCTACCTTTTCCCATCAGCACTGCCAAACTGGGGGAAAAAACACAACACACAAAAAACCCCAATAAACTGTTCTTGCCAAGATCACCAAAAACCTCCTCTCTACTCACCCAGGTGCACACTTCTTAAGAATATTTGACATTGTGGCCCATGACATTCTTTTCATATAGAAATACACTCTCCTTGGGTTTCTCTCTTAACTATCTCTCTATTGCTGATGGCTTCTCTTTGGTCCCCTCTCAGGGTTCTTCATTTATCTCCCCAAATGTTGGTCTTCTCCCTTTATCCTGCCCCGTGTATACTTTCCTCCTTGCTCAAGATCATCCCAGAACAAGCTCATCCATGGTAGTGGTTTAAATAATGTCACCCAAAGAGATCTAAATCCCAACCCTCAGAATCCGTGTATGTAAACTATTTGAAAACAGGGTCTTTGTAGATGTAATTAAGTTAGAAATCTAAAGACGACCCCACACTGAATGGAGGGAGGATCTTAAACCCAATGGCGAATGTTCTTACAAGAAAAGGGGAGGACACAGAGATACACAAGTGGAAAGTAAACATGTAAAGATGGAAGCAGAGGAGAGTGATGCAGCCACCAGCAAAGGCACACCTGGGACCACCAGATGCTGGAAGAGACAAGAAGCATCATTCCCTAAAATCTTCTGAGGAGGCATGGCTTGCTGACTCTTTGGTCACAGATATTTGGGTTCCAGAACTTTGAAAGAATAAATTTCTGTTGGTTTAAGCCTTCAAGTTTGCAGTCATTTATTATAGCAGCTCTAGGAATCTAATACATTCAACTCATAATGAGACCTTAATGGCCACCTTTAACCTAATGACTCTCAATTTCTTAGCTCCAGCCCAGACTGCTTTTCTGAGTTGCAGATGCTCTGAGCCTCATCACCTGTCTGGGATGTTTTCCAGACACCTTCCTCTCAAGGTACACACCTCCATCACATAGGCTCCTGCCTGCTCCTTGTGGATTCTGCTGCTGAAGCTAGAGACTGAAGACCTCTATCATTATTCAAGAACCCTGCACCCTGTTTACAGAAGCAGCAGCAAGAACCAAGAGCTAAGATCATGGACTCTGGAGCCCGAATGCTTGGCCTTGAATTCTTGCACTTACTCATTGTTTCAACTTGGGCAAGTTTTCTATCTTGTTGCCTCAGTTTCTCACCTGTCATATAGATAAAAATAGTACTACTCCCCTCCCCATGTGGGCTTTTCTAGGATTAAATTGATTGCAATCTGTAAAGTGCTTACAACACTGCCCAGCACACAGACAATATTATTTGTTTATTTTTAAATAAATATAATTTGAAAAACATCTGGAACCTTCCTGGTTTTTGACCGAAACTGATGGTCAGCAAGGCTGAATCCTCACCCAGGGAGGGAAACATGGGCATTGACCAGATGGCTCTGAAGAGTCGCTCTGGGCCCATCTGTTCAGCGTGCCAGAAGCCCACATACCATAGTTGAATGTTGGATTCAAATTTAGCCCTGCCTTCCTGCAAGTGGTTGGGTAAAAATTCATCCAAGGCTTCTAACCCCAAATCCATTTCCCACACCTGAAATGCTCTTCCTCTTCCCTCTTCTTCCCCATCCTCCCCCCTTTCTCCCCGAGTTGCACTGGGCTTTGATGCAGCCTCTTCCTGATACCCTCCACTCACTGACCCTGTGGGCAGAGTGGGATGATCTCTTTATTAATCCGTCTCTTCTATTTGACTGTCAGCTCTTCGAAAGCAGCAATTGTGCTTTATTCCTATCTGGCCTTGGACACTTGGAACGCTGCCTGTATATAATGGAGATGCAGGCAAGTTTTGTGAAATAAATAATCATTTGTTTAGCAGCTTCCTCATTCCCCCAGAGGGTGGATGTCAGAGTAGGCCTGAAAAAGGATCTTGGCTTCCAAATTATAGCCCCTAAAATCCTCTGTTTTACCAATGAACTGAAAACCAGTAGGGAACCGCCCTAGTCACTCACTATTTAGATTCCTGCAAAGCACAACATCCTACATTCTACTGACTGATTATATGCGAAGTATACTTCACAAGGAACACAGAAAAGCAGGCCAGGGGCAGCGCTGTTTAAGGGCAAAGAGTAGGACTCCCAGAAGATTAAGGACATAGAGTAAGACCCAAGCACCTATGCCTGGAAGCATATGAAGAAGACAGAAGCACAGCATCCTATGCAATTAGGAGGTACCAGCATCTCAGGCCTTTATGGCTCCTGGAACCAACTTCATTCATTGTGATCCAGGACTGATGCAGGAATTAACATATGTATACCATTCTCTCAGTATGGCTTTTTCTGCATATCATAGAGCCAATGAGAAAACAATTTCTAAGAGCATCTTTTGAGCTCAGTATTTTTCAAAGCTTTTTTTTTTAAGTTTTTTCTAAATACCCAGTGCATTTTAGGGAGCTCCATGGTTCAGTGTTAATGACAAATCTATGGCAAAGGCAAAGTAGGCGTCTCCACAGGAGAGGACCTGTAACTGTATCAGGTGTCTGCTCCTAACAAGACTATCTCCACTGGTCCTTTGGGCAGTTTTCTGAGGAAAGAATATGGAGACAGGAAGGGACTCCCCTCTTTCCTGTAAGGCTCAACTGCATCTAACAGGGAAAACCGTAGGTTTAGCTTTAAAATAGAACCAGAGGCCCATCTCCACTGCTAGTACCCTGGCCCAGCCCCATCATCTTTTATCTGGATTTTTGCAACATCTTCCTGACTGCTCTCCCTGTTTCCACCCTTGTCCACCTGCTGACCCTTCTCAACCAGCATCTAGTCTTCCTGCTTAAACTAAGGCAGACCACAGCACTCCTCTGCCGAAGTCCTTCAACATCACCCCCAGCCAGAAGCCCAGGTTCTCTTAGTGGTCTGCAGTGGTCTGCAGTGTCCTTTATGACCTGCCCCAGGGAAGGATTAGAAAAGTTACTCCCTCGGGGCCCAGGGTGATTAAGCTCAGATCTGAAGTGGGAATGCAGCAGACTCGCTGACATAGCAGTCCCTCTCTGTAGCAATCACAACATATTTTGCTGATGGGCAGCAAAAAACCTAATGGCAGAAGGGCTGAAGCCAACTGAAAATTCAAATGATGCAGAAGTCAAACCAGATATCTGGGTGAGTCATCTTGTGTGAGTGAGTCATGCTTTTTACACTTTTCAGTGCTTAACCAATCTGCATCCACAGGGCTTTGGTACCAATTGAGACTTTGGGATTTCTCAAACATGTTGTGTCCTTGGGTGTGTACTGACGTTAGAGCCACAGGTCTAGCTTCAGTTTCTTCCTTCCCCATGTACTTACCCACATTTGTGATAACTCTCTAGACCTCACTTTCTTCATCTGTCAGATGGGAGCATAATACTTACTTCAGTATTTTGACCCTATTTATCTTGAGTTCTGCTGGGATATCATTTTCTGCAGGAAGCCTGCTTGGGCCGCTGACAGAATCAATATCTCCCTCTTCTGCAAGTTCCTTCTCTACTCATAATAAATGATCAATCTGTTAATCATCCCTTCTTATTTGTTTTGCATGTCTGCTTTCTCCTCAAGACTGTGTAGCAAGGATTATGTCTTATTCATCTTTGTGTTCTCAGCCAGACTGGTAAGGTTTGTTGAATGAAAGAGTGAATGAGCTCTCAGGTGCAAATGGAGGGTCCATTTCCCATATGAAAGTTAGGCATGGTTGTGTATTTCCAAGAGATTTTCTTTTTGTACACTGATAAACATTATCGGTGTACTAGAAGAAAAGGAACCACTGTAGTAGGAAGAGAGAATGAAGTCAACAATGAAAAACCATTTCATATTAGTAAGATTGGTGAAAATCCCAATGCCAACTGTTGACAAGGAGGGAGTGATGGGAATTCCCACGCACTTGGTCGGAGAGTAAATTGAAATAGCCCTTTTGAAAAAATACAGCTTCAGATGCACATGGCATTTTCTAACAATTCTACTCCTGGGGAAATGCCCTTGAGGAATTGTGCACACATAAACAATGAAACATATACAACAATATTCATAGAAGTTTGTAATAGTGGAATTGGAAACTACCTCAAATGTTCATCAATAGCAAAACAGATGTATAAATTGTAGCCTCTTCTTAGAACGCAACTCCTTACAGCAGTTAAAATTAGTAAATGACATATCCATGCATTTGCATAAATAAATTTCATAATCATATTGCTGAGAAAAATGTTGCAAAAGGATAGGTATACCATCTATATGAAGTTTAAAAAAAGAAAGTAAAGTCATATATTATTTCTGGATATGAACATCCTATATAATAAAAAGCTAATATGCAAATTGACCAAACGGTGGAATGACCGGTTGCTATGACCTGCACTGACCTCCAGGGGGTAGATGCTCAAAGCAGGAGCTGCCCCCTGGTGGTCAATGTGTTCCCACAGGGGGAGTACTGCTCAGCCAGAAGCCAGGCTCATGACTGGTGAGCACAACGGTGGTGGCAGGAGCCTCTCCCACCACCACGGCAGCACTAAGAATATCTGACTGATATTCCCTGGGGAGCGGGCCTAAACTGTCAGTCAGACATCCCCCAAGGGCTCCCAGACTGCGAGAATGTGCAGGCTGGGCTGAGGGACCCCCCCCCCTCGAGTGCACAAATTTCACGCACCAGGCCTCTCATATATAATAAAGTATCAAATCATGCCAGTAATGGTAGACATCAAATTCTGCATGGTGGGGGATGGGAATAGTAAAACAGAGTTGAGGAGAGGTCTTCTTATTCAATAATGTGGTTATTTCACAAATAAAAGACTCTGAGGAGCGGGGTCAATCCCCAGAATATCAATCACTCTCACACATTCACATAGACAAACATCATGCTGAGTCTCTACACATTCTGGAGAACGATGTCAAAGCAGGAACAAGTCTTTTATAGGCACTAGGGAGGCAAAGAGGGATTTCAGGGGGGGAGGGGGCAGATTTAATATCCCCAGTAACCTGAAAACATGGTGTGTGTTTTTATATTTATATAGGATTTATTAGTTTTTAATTGGTATGTTTAATTATATATATATTAATATAATTTGATTAATTTTAATTACTTAGATTATAATTGTATTTGAAACTTATCATAAGCTTATTACATTTGTATGTCAAGCATTAATCCATTTTGTTTTCTTTGTTGATTCAAGTATTACATATGTGTCCTTATCCTCCATTGCTCCCCCACCCCCCCACTCATACCCTCACCCCCCTGGTGTCTGTGTCCATTGGTTAGGCTTATATGCATGCATATAAGTTCTTTGGTTGATCTCTCCCCTTACCCCCACCCTCCCCTACCTTCCCTCTGAGGTTTTGTGGTCTGATCAATGCTTTTCTGTCTCTGGATCTGTTTTTGTTCATCAGTTTATGTTGTTCATTATAGTCCACAACATGGTGTTTTTATTATATCTAATTTACAGATGAGGAAATGGAGGCACAGAGAGGTGTTTTATTTTTTAACATTGACCCAGACTGCACAGCTCCTGAACCCGAGGGTGTAGAAAGATGTCCTTTCTTACAATTGCCTTAGGTTAAAGTTCGTTCTTGAAAAGTGCCCTGTGCTGATTCTGCCTCAGCTGCTTTTAACAGTAAAGAATCGACATTTATAATGAGCATATGTCAGGCTCTGTTCTAAGTCCTTTGTGTGAATTAGCACATTTAGTTCTCAAGATAATCTAGGTACTGCTAGAGGCAACTTCGGAGATATCATGGGTTAAGCGAGACATTCAACATTTTTGGTTTCCCAGCACTATAAAAGTTATGTTTATACTATACTATAGTCTGTTAAGTATGCAATAGCATTTTGTCTTAAAAACCAATGCACATACCTTAATTAAAAATGCTTTATTGTTATAAAATGCTAACCATCATCTGAGACTATTGGAAAAATGGTGCTGATAGACTTGATCAACACAGGGTTGCCACAAACCTTTAATTTATGAAAAAACAAACAAACAAACAAACAAACACAAAAAGAAACCAAACTCGATATGCTCAAAGCACAATAAAGCAGAGCACAAGAAAATGAGGTATGCCTGAATTATTCCCATTTTATACCTAAGCAAGCTGAGGCCTGAGAGATTACTTGATTTGCCCAAGGTCACCACCCCTTCTCCCCCGCCCCTTCCGCTTCCCTAGTAGAGACTCCTAACCATACCCTCAGGCTCCAAGCCACCACTCTGACTGGATTATGACACCATCATAGAAACTCCATGTCTCTCACTCTCCAGTCACATCCAATTAGATGTGTGTTGCTGTTGTTATTGTCATTCAATGGCCTGAATGTCTTTGAAATCCATTCCTCCTTTCCATTCCCCTTGGGTGCTGCCTTCTTCAAGGCCTCACCCACCTCCACTATGGAAGCCTCCTGACCTCCTTTCTGGCCTCCAATCTCTTCGAAGGAGTCTCTCTAGACCACTAGCTCTCCAGTGTGACTACGCATTGGAAGGACCTGGGAGCCTGACAATGTACCAATGTCTGGGTGCACCACAGAGATTCTGATCCATTGGTTGGGGATAGTCTAAGGATCAGGAGTTTTAACAGCCCTCCCTCCACTGATTATAATATTCAGTGGAGTTAAGAGAAGTGCTGTTCTAAAATAAATGACCAAACAAAATTGAAATAGACTCATAGAGAATAGACTGATGGTTGCCAGTGTGGGGGGAGGGGCTGGGGAACTGGGTGAAAAGGTGAAGGGATTGAGAAGTACAGATTAGCAGATACAAAATAGTCATGGGGTTGTAAAATACAGCACAGGAAATATAGTCAATAATATTGTAATAACTATGTATAGTGCCAGATGGGTACTGGAAGTATCAGAACACTTTGGAAAGTATATGTCTGCCTAACCCAGTGGTTCTCAACCTTCCTAATGCCTCGACCCTTTAGTACAGTTCCTCATGTTGTGTGAACCCCAACCATAAAATTATTTTTGTTGCTACTTCATAACTGTAATTTTGCTACTGTTATGAATCGTAATGTAAATATCTGATATGCAGGACCTATTTTCATTGTTACAAATTGAACATAATTAAAGCATAGTGATTAATCACAAAAATAATATGTAATTATATATATGTTTTCCGATGGTCTTAGGCGACCCCTGTGAAAGGATCATTCGACCCCCAAAGGGGTCGCGACCCACAGGTTGGCGACCCACAGGTTGAGAACCACTGGCCTAACCACTGTGCTGTATACCTGAAACTAATACAAAACAATATTGAACATAAATAGTCATTGAAAAATAAAATTTTAAAAATTACTGTAAAAAAAAGAAATATTGTTCTAAATTCACAAATATTAGTTTATAAGAGGTTGAGGTCCTTCACTATGAAAATAGCTCAGTGATCATGGGCCAGTCCGAATTCCTTAGCATGGTAGATGGAGCTGCCTTGCCAATACTCCAACCTGAATTTCTACATTTTTTAAGATTTTCTACCCAGATCCCTCTGCACATGTGCACATGTGCATTCATGTGTAAACACACACACTCACATACTCACATTACATACAGTCTAACTACACCTAAGTATTTTATACTCTCTGAATACACCATGTTTGTTACTTTATGTTTCCTGGTGTCTTAGTCCATGCAGATTGCTGTAATGAAATACCATGGACTGGATTGTCTTATAAACAACAGAAATTGATTTCACATGGTTCTGGAGGCTGGAAATCCAAGGTCAGGGTGCCAGCTGGCTCTGTCGAGGGCCCTCTTCTGAATTGCATACTGCTGATTTCTTGCTATGTCCTTACATGATGGAAGGGGCTGGGGACTACCTGGGGGGGGGCTCTTTTTTAAGGCACTAATCTCATTCCTGACAGCTCCACTCTCATGATGTAAGTACTTCCTAAAGGCCCCACCTACTAACACATCACCATTGGGGGTTAGGATTTCAACATATGAATTTGTTCAGACCACAGCACCAGGTTTTTGCACATTCTGTTCCCTCTGTCTGGAAGAGCAATTCTCTTCTTTCTTGACTCTCAAGTTTCTGTTTATTTTTAAACACCTGCTTAAATGTTCCTCTACCAAGAAAGCTTTCTTTGATCCTCCAGCAGGACCGATTTCCCTCTGAGTTCACAGACCAGTTGGTACATGGTTTTGTTACAACACTCCTGATGCATAATCAATTACGTAGATTATGGTCTCCTCCTTTATCAAGAAGTGTGTCTAAAACATGGCTTAAAGGCTGTGTCATCTGCCAGAAACCACTACCCTCTCCCTATCTTCCCTGCCTAAATCTAATCTCACATAGCTCTCTATCTCACTCCATTCTTCAGCCATTGGCCTCCTTTCTCTTCCTGCCATGGAGCCTTTGTCAGGATTGATCGCTGAGTCTACATGTGCTTGGGCTGCTCCGCCCTAATTAAAACCAACTCATTTTTAAAACTTGGCTCAAGCATCATCTTCTCAGGGATACCTTCTGATGTTTTTCATAGACTGGTGAGTTTCCTTTATTATACTCATAAAATTATGTTTCTTTCCAAGGTGGGATTTAGCTAGTTAGAAATTATACACACATTTGTGTATGATTATCTGGTAAAGGCCTCTCCACTCATAACCATATGAGCAGCATTGTAACTGTTTCTGCTCATCCCTATGTTTTAGGGCCTGGCACTGTGCCTGGCACATTGTAGGTATCAGAATGAGTGAATGGCCAGCACACAGTAAGTGCTCAGAATATACTGTTAAGCTTGGTGAGACCAAACAGCACATCTTCATTTTTATAATCCCCAGGCTTTGGAACATAGTGTGCACTCAATAAGAGATTTTGCGTATCGTCAAAGCTAATGACTATTCCGTTGACTTCATCTAATAGTCAGCGTTTTAAGTATATTGAAAGTATTTTTCTCCATCATAAAACCATGGACAATAAAGACTTTTATTCACACAGTCATTGCCAGAGCTAGAAATTGCCTAAAGCCCCTGGGAAATTAATAAGGAAATAATGGTTTTCAGACGGGTGAAAGACCTCTAATAAGAGAAAACCTCAGTGAACATATGTAGTTAAAAGTTGAATCAACTACATGCAAATATCGTTATAGAAAACAAAGTTACAGCTTTTATTTAAATGAGGGGGTCTCCTTACCAATTTATAGTTAAACTTAATAATGTGAGCCTACCAAACATTTTTAAGAAGGAAGAATAACATAAGAACATTACTTAGACTTGAATTTGGGGAAAGGCAGATTCTAGAGTTTTCTGGGAAACTCTGGGTACAGAAAACCTAAGTTAATCTTTATTGAATAGCTTTTTTTTTTAAAGTAAGTCTATGTGCTAATATTATCATATCAAGAGATTATTCCAGAGAGTCATATTAAAAGTGTGCAAACACTTCCCTTCCATTAGGAATTTGCAGAATTTTCATAAGCAGACAAACCTCCCTCAGGATTCCAGGCATTGGCTTGTGTATGTGCCTCTGAACAGTAGAACGTTTTTGTATTAAAAACCTATATGTTACGTTTCAAGAGGCTCTTTGGGTACATGTTCCGAATTATGAAACACAGTGTTATTAAAAACATTTAAAAACAGCCTCTCAGAGATTCTAAAATAGCAAAACAGAAAGACAAGAGGCAGTCACATCACTTTAGATCTGACCTTGGACGCCAAATGGCTCCTCAAGGAGAGACACCCACAGGGTCCCTGAAGTCCCCAAGCCAGAGCAGTTCTTTTGGAGAATTTCCAGATTGTTCCCCTTAGAATCCACAGAAACCCTGACAAGGAGTCCCAATGGGCAGCAAAATAGACCAAACGATGGGATTGCCCAAGAATTAACTTCCAGCCATGAGTGGGCCCAGGCTCTCTTCTCCTCCATCTTTTTCCTTCCTTCCTGGTCTTCGTCCTTAATAATGATCCTCAAGGCTTTAATTGCCAGATATTCAGAAAAGGAAACCCTTGTGTACTGTTGGTGGAGATGTAAACTGTTACAGTCACAATGGAAAACAGTATGGGGCTTCTCCAAAAAATTAAAAATAGAACTACCATATGAATATATCCAAAGGAAACATAAACACTATATGAAAGAAATATCTGCACCCCCATTACTTACAATAGCACAAGACATGGAAACAACCTAAGTGTCCATGTATGGATAAATGGATAAAATAAATATTCATATATTTATTAATAAATAAATATATTTACTTAGAATATATTATTCATATATTTATTAATAGCCATAAAAAAGGAGAAAATTTTGCCATTTGCGGACCTTGAGGGCATTGTGCTAAGTAAAATAAGTCAAACAGAAAAAGATAAATACTGTGTGATCTCACTTATGTGTGGAATATAAGGAAAAAACAACACACCAAACTCAAAGAAAAAGAGAATAGATTTCTGGTTACCAGAGGTGGGGGTGGAGGGACGGGGGGAACTAAATAAAGGTGATCAAAAAATACAAACTAAAAAAAAAAATAAACTTCCAGTTATAAGATAAATATGTACTAGAAATGTAATGTACAACATGATGACTATAATTGACACTGCTGGATGATACACAGGGCTGGGCAAAAGTAGGTTTAGAATTGTGAGAACATGAAAGAGTTTTTATTTTTTATTTTTTTAATATATTTTATTGATTTTTTTACAGAGAGGAAGGGAGAGGGATAGAGAGTTAGAAACATCGATGAGAGAGACACATCGATCAGCTGCCTCCTGCACACTCCCTACTGGGGATGTGCCCGCAACCAAGGTACATGCCCTTGACCAGAATTGAACCTGGGACCCTTGAGTCCGCAGGCTGATGCTCTATCCACTGAGCCAAACCAGTTAGGGCTGATGATTTTTATTTTTATTTTATTTTATTTTATTTTTTAACATGAAAGAGTTTATTCCTGTATCATTATTTATTAATTATTGTATTATTTATTTGTATTATAACTTTAAACCTACTTTTGCCCACCCCTGTATGTGAAAGGTGTTAAGAGTTCTCATTATAAGGAAAAAAATATTTTCTTGATTTTGTATCTGTATGAGATGATGGATGTTAACTGAACTTATTGAGGTAATCATACCAGTATACATGTAAGTCAAATAATTATGCTGTACACCTTAAACTTACATAGTACTATATGTCAACTATAGTTCAATAAAACTAAAAGAATGTTTTTTTTGAATACAGGGCCATTTAAATATACCATTTACCTAAAATGAATAAAGAAAATTTATCAGGAAGCTCCTTTCCACACATACACACACAATCTGATCAGGCCCACATGGTTTCAAGGGAACTTAATACAGGTAGTTTCATAAGGGAATTCTAAAAAAACTCAACACATTTAAAAGGCAAATAATTCAGTTCTATTCAAATTATTTTGACCAAAGGAAAAAAAAAAGATGTTTCAAAATGTTCATGAGGCCAGGATACTAATAAGACACATACTGACAAAGATATCATAAAAGGACAATTTCAGGATACCTACCAAACAATTGGGATTTGTCCAGAAATGATGGTTGGTTATCAAGAAATCTATCCAGATGAAACTGCCCAGTGTTGTATTCAAGGAATTGGCCTGTGTCCGATCTCAGCTCTGCCACCTACTTACTGGTTGATCTTGTTCAAGTTACTTAACTCTATGAATGTGAGTTTCCTTAAGTTTGGAGTGAAAATACTAATACCACGAGTTCTAGATTGGGAAAGGTCTAAATGAGTTGATGTATGTAAAGAACTTAAACTACTGCATATCACATAAATTACTGCAAATCACTTGAATATCAATTGTACCAAATAAGCATCAATTATTCTTATTAATATGCTTGACCATAATAATAAGAAATGAAAAATAATACCATCTCTTAGACACCAGAAGTACATTGGATAAAATTTAATATTGATTTTTTTTACTTTAAATAGCTCTTAATAAAATAAGAATAGATTGATATTACCTTAACATGAGAATATCATAAGCCATCATCCTCTTAATGAAAAATCTAGAAGCATTCCCATTAAAGTCAGGCACAAGATAAGGATATTAATTATCCCCACTATTATTTAATACTTTTCTGATAGTACTAGTCAATATAATTAGACAAAAAAAGAATAAAACATAAAATTGGAAAAGACTTGGTCAATCATCATTATTTGCAAATGATAAAACTTAGCAGGAACACCAAAGAGTAAACTAAAAAAACAAACAAAAAGTCACTTGTTCAAGGTTTTGCAGCTAATAAGTAACCAAGTCAGGTTCCAAACCTAGTTTGCCTGAATCAGAGCCCATACTTCTAACCACTATGCTATGTTTCCCCTTCCTTAAATCCAGAAGGTCTCCTTCACTAAACCGTGGCACCTACCTTGGTAAATAATTACTACATTCTTAAAGCAAAAAGACCATGATCTTCTGCCCTGTCCCTTCTTATAAGCCAGAAAGAAAGAGAAATGCATATTACAATAAAAATAAGATACCATTTTTCACCTATAATACTGGAAAATAGAAACATTTGATAACCTTCAGTTGTTGAAAACTGTAGAAAATAATCATTTTATATGTTGCTGGGGAAACCAAAACTTGGTACAACCTCTATATTGAGCAGCTTGATAATATCTACTAAAATTATGTACATATCTTTTTACCTGACAATTTCATTTCCAGGATTGTCTCCTACAAATTTAGCTTTTTAACTGCTCTTGTGCAAAATCAAATGTGAAAACCTATTTACATATCATTGATAATAGTAGAAAAATATTAGAAACAACCTAAAGGTCCATCAGTAAATCACTGGTAAAATATTATGATCTCTAGAGCAAGATTTCCATGATGGTCTGTGACACTATGAACTGGAAGGGGGGTCACTCCACCCCTATTTTATTTCACAAAGCTTGGAAAATAGGCAAGAAGAGAAGAGGGACAAATTAGCTGTCTGCTTGGGGAGAGTTCCCATCTTATGCTATGATTAGCATTGGAAAACTTTTAAGATCAGAAGCAATTTGTGTGAAATTCTCATGAGCCCAGAAATATTTACTATCAATTAGGGAATCTCTTAGTTAGAGACCAGAGTAGACCAGGGTATACAGTAGGTGCTCAGTAGTTGTTTGTGGATTGAATAGATATGAATGAGTCCTACAAATGACACCAAGACAAAAAGGAAACTGGAACCCATGCTATGCTACTAACAGGTAGTCAGTCTTGGGTCAATCTCCATCCAGCTATAGAACCTCTTGGTTTCAGTTTCCTCAGTTCTGGCCTGGGATTTATTAGCATTTTATTTGTGGCATTTGTTAATATTTCTATTTTGTATTCCTTTTTTAGAATGATTAAATAGAAGTCTGTAGAAGTCATTATTAATTTCACTTGTTTTACCGATGAGGAACATTGTTCAAATAAAGTTAATGACAACCATCCTCTATGCTCAAGACAGGTTGTTTATGAATTGTAAAGAAGAACATTACATCCTTAGAGGGAAGTGCTACAGGTGTTCAGCCTGTGATGTCAAGGATGGTTAACAGCCTTCATATAAGTGCACTCAAGTGTTCCAAGGCAACACTTGAATTTGGGGTTTTACAAATGGTTTGCTCTTTAAAACTTCCCACTCCTCAAGGAGCACATCTCAGGTTGAGTAGCCTCAAAATGATTGACTCTCTATTCACTGTGGATAGGGAAGAAAATGCAAGATTCCTGCTTTCAAAACAGCTACACTTCAGTGACCGGCATAAGAAGCAGGGAAGTAGAAGGGTAAAGTACGATTATGCAAGAGAATTCAACTGATGAAAATTCTACACAGAAAATAAGACAGGTAATGAGGTATGACAGAAATGACAGGGATTTGGTGAGGTCACTTTACATAGGCTGACTGGGAAAGACCTCTTGCAGTAGGCTATGTATCTTGAGACCTGAATAATAGTGACCAGCCATGCAAAAACCTGGCAGGAATATTTTAGTAATGGAGATGATGATGAAGAAGAAGATGAAGAAGAAGGAGAATGAGAAGAAGAAGACTAGCCCTCTTCCTATTTCAGGATACATCCCTGCCTATGATCTAAAACGAAATTAAATCTGAACACTCTCTCCTTGGCCCCTTATGCATTTCCCTGATACAATTTTTAATTAATTAATTAATTAGTTAATTAATTAATTTTACCATTCTAGACTATTAGAAAGGCTATTTCCCAGGAGGGTGAACTCTGGGCTCCATCTTGTACTTAACTTTGCAATCGCTCAGCTTTGTTACCCCTCAGATTGCCAATTGTCCACCTACCCATCTTCCTTGAATTTCAGTGTCTTGTTAAGTAACAATTTCTTTCTCTTTCTCTGTGTCAGAGACTGGGAAATTACTTTCTTTAATCCAGGCCCCATTTGTAGTTTTTAAGGCTAAGAATTGTAGCTGTGGCTGTGATATTGTTTTCAGTTAGAACTGCTCTGTTAAAATACTGTTTTTGCTTATTTATATATATAATTTCTTTTAATGTTCTGATAGTCATTCCCCCTGGCTTGACTTTTAGAAACCATTGTTTTCTAGATGCTGGTATATCTGTATATTATGGTTATTTCACTTCTTTAAGGGTTAACTGCTTTACTTCCCTTATCACGTTGTCATACGTACTACTTTTTCATCTTCAAATGCAATTAAAAGTGCCCTTCGGGTGTTCCAAGTCTCAATCCTTCTGTGTGTGGAGCATTCACGTGGCTTGGAAGGCCTTTCTCTGCCTCTGCTGGTATGAAGCCTTTCTTTGAGGAGGGCGAAGGGGTAGAATCAGATAAGGTTGTTTCAGAGTCTAAATGCCTCACCTTTGAATCGCCCTCTCTCCTGCTTGCGTCCACACCAAGCAATCAGCTCTCACCAACCATGGAGTGTGGAGCAGCCTTGGGAAGCAGCCAAACCTGAGCTTCACTTAAGGAAGCTCTGGTGGCCCAGACTAGCTTTGTGACCTTAGGCATGGACAGATTTGTATCTGTCAAATGGGCATGATAATACCTATCTCATCCTTTTATTGTGAACATATAGAATTTCTTTAATACCTAGTGGGATTATGATGCTAATTATGATCCTCATGGTCTTTGCACAGACTGGAGCTTATCTCTGAATGAGATTCATGTCATAGTGCCCTGTGCCACGGCTCGTCACTCTCCCCGTGACATGTGCTTCTCCAGCCCTTGACTAGTGGCCTTTCACCATGCGAGTTTGAAAGCACTTGAACTGTTCTTCAGTTTCATCAGTAGGATGAGTCCACTGGATGACTTGGATGAACTTGGGTATCCCTGGCAATGGCAAATTGTAGTATAGTTTTAAAGTTCTTGCTCTCAATTTCTGGACTCATACCGGACTAGTAACCAACAGTTTGCAAACCCTCAGTGATCCATGCATGATACCTTGAGGGTCTCTAACATGCAGGTACTGTGAGATGCACAGGGGATTTGCTGGTATGGTTCCTGCCACCCTCCCCACCCAAACTTCAGTGCTTAACTAGGGTTTGTTGCTGATCTGTCTGAATGTGTGAATGGTGGATGGTCGATGGTCTGATCATATCCCAGCCCCGTTCTGATGCCCAATAACTACGGTTCATCTCAATCTCTGAACAGGGATTCCTGTTTCCTTCTCAGGCTTAATATTTAGGTGGGAAAAGGGTTTGCATTATAATCTCTGTTTATTCTTAAGACCAAGGAAAATATCCTGGCTGGGAGTCAAAACCTTACAAAAATAAAAAACAAACACATCTCGACAGGGTTCCAAATGCTGACTCCAGCCACGCTCCTTCTCCTAGAGGCCACTTCATGTCATACTGTTGGGTAGGAAGCATTTTCCAAAGCTAATTGCCCAGTTCTTCAAGGCACCGGACTCTACTCCTTTGCTATCAGTGAAAGCTACATGCAGGGTCCAATGTTCTTTAAAGTATAACAATAATAACAACAAAATTCTTCCCTCACTTGGGAAATTAAAGGCACAGGATCAAAAAACATTATTGGGAAACCTAAATGCTTTTAAGCGCAATAGATGATACTGCTTATTTGAAGAATTAGACTTAACAATAACAACAGAAAGCTTATAGATAATATTGAAAACACTCAGTGATCATGATTCTACATTTGAAATAACATTTATATTGGGAAAGGATGCCACATATATGCACATGTCCCAGACTCATCGCTGTTACCCTCCTTGACAGATATCATTAATCATTGACTTCTCTTTTTTTCTGATCTATCATATGACTTCAGAATCTCAGTGAAGAATTCAAGGCCATGACCAATGCATAGGAGATGACAAATGAGATGAGACTGACTTGTCTTCCTGGTGTTGTAATTTAGACTTAAACGTGGTCCTCACATGCATTATCACTCTAACCTAGGCTTGTGATGCACTTACCACAATTCACAATGTGCATAATCATTCACACAGGAGAAAACTGGGGCCCCAAGAAATTAAGGCAATTGATCAAAATTACATAAGAAGTTGCCAAAGTGAGAGCTGAACCCTGATCTGCTCTCAGATAGCACAGGAGGGGACTAATATTTAGTAAGCTCCTTCTGCAGGCCAGGTTCTTATAAATTTTAACTCCTCTGGTCTTATAAATTGTGCCGGTCTGTGGAACATTAATTTTCTCAATTTTCAGATAAGTGAAGGGGCGTTGAGAGAAAGGAAAAAGCTCACTCAAGGCCCCTATAGGCTGTAAGGGGGTTTGGGTTTGAACCCACATTTCTCTGAATCTACAGCCCCTTATTTTCTTTAACAGCTGGCCTCACAGCTCAGTCTTCTGCTTGCAGATAATACCACCTGGAGCAGGACATGGCAAAGGTGCTTAGAGGAATGGGATTAATGGCAGCAGCAAGCTGAACATTGCTTCAGTGCTCAACATTTAGAGGAAAGATTAAGTAAACACAGTCCCAGAACCACACCAGAAGGTTTTGCAGCTATTATAGATGGTTAATAGGATGACTATGTAGAAGCATGCAAAAGTGTTTATCAAATAATGTTAAAAAATGTATATGTACTGATTACATTTATGCAAATACTATGCATATGCATGAATAAAGAGTAAGGGGAAACACACACAAATGTCTTTTGCTGGGCTAGAGGATAAGATGTTTTAAAGTTGCATTAAGCATAATGCATAAAACAGTTTGTCTATCCCAACATCAAGAAAATTTGGCCAAAGCAAATAGACAAGAATAATTACCCATTAAGAAATTTATAGTTTTATTGCATTTTGTTTTGGTTTTATTCAAAATATGGTCTTCCATTTACCAAACTCCATCCACCAGCCATCCGTTCAAGCGCTGTTTACTGGTGCTTATTGTGATGTAGACCTTGTGAAGCTCTAGAAATATAAGGTAATTGATCTGTCTTCAGGCTTCTCTGTGTCAAATTCAGGAGACAGACAATTATAATACAGGATCTTCCAAGAGCTAAGCATAGAACCAGGAACACCGAGGGTGGGAAGAGATCAACCAAAGAACTTGTATGCATATATGCATAACCCATGGACACAGACAATAGGGTAGTGAAGACTTGGGGCAGGGGCCAGGGGTGGGATAGAAGGGGTCAATGGGGGGAAAAGGGAAGCATATATAATACTTTCAACACTAAAGCTTTTTTTAAAAAAGAAAGAAATGAGGACAGAAAGGCAAACAGATGTGGAACCAGGGTGCAAGGGCTGGGGAAGTAGTGTTATGTGGGCCCAGGAAGAGAGAAGAGAGCCAGATGTCATGTTGCTCTAGTGGTTCCAGTACAAAGAACAATGCTAGGTACATAGCAGATGCTCAATAAAATAGGACAACAAACACTAACTGGGCACTTGATGTCCCTAGACTCTGTGCTAAGTCCTTTACATGAATCGTCTCACTTCATCCTCATGCTAAGCCCTACAAGGTGCAGATGTAACTTTTGGAAAAGTAGATTAAGGACACAATGGTAGATGCTGTCTCTCCCATCAAGGCAAGAAAGACATGATCCAATTCCTATCAACATCTCCATTCTACATTCTTACTAGAAAGGCAGCAGAGTTTTGCTATGAAGCACCTAGGTTCTAGATCAGACTGCCCAAGTTCAAGTCTTGGTTCTGCCACTTGGTGATTGATGTAAAGCTGGGCAACTGACTTCAATTACTCCCACGCTCTGCACCTGGCTCTCTTACGGGGACAGTGCTAGTGCACAGGGGCCATTGTGAAGACTAGTTAAGTTAGGTCATGTATCTCCAGCACAGCACAGCATGCAGCAAGCTCTGCATTAAATGGTGGTCTTTGAAACACTTCTGTATATTGCCCTACCCATAAATAGTTTCCTTGTATCATTGTCAGGAGAAGGTCTGGTGCCTTCTTACCCCTCTGCAGGTATCGTCTCCTCGGCCTCCCTAAGCTAGAATCAGGGAACTGCAGGACCTGGGCACCAGCTGGGCTTTATTGACCCCAGAGCGAAGGTCACCATTTTACTGATGACAGTAAGAGAAGCTGGAGGGAGAGAGAAAATTTAGCATGTATTCATCTGTGTTAAATGCAGCTAAAAGATATAATAAAGAATCAAGAATCTAAGATCTCACCAGAGGGTTAGCGACCAAGTCTAGGATAGACGCCAAAGTCCCAGATTCCTCTGTGGGGTCAGCTAAGGACACACCATGTGGAACTTCTTTATCTGCTCGAGGAAAGGCATCTTCAGATGGTTGAAACCTAACCTCTCAGGGTCCCTGACAAGATGACATGCCCAGCAGTGCCGAGCAGCCCTCTGAATTCCTGCAGAGAGAACAACACCACAGGCCCTCACTTCCCAGGCCTTGCTACCCACTCCACTGTGCCAGCTTCCCCACGGGGGCGGGGGGGCAGTTCTGAATGCAGAACCTGAAGGTTTGAGAGAACATAGCCCCAGATAACCTGGCTGGGAGCACTCACCTGTCGACCCATCCCACCTGGGCAGATTCTGGTTTCCCTCTGAGAACAACCTGGTTTGGATCTGTCAGAATAGCGAGGGTATTGAAGTGAGGTGGGGGGCGGGGTGGTGAGAAGCTGACTGGCTCTTGCCATGCTTGGATTTGGCTCTGGGACATCTAGGCTGGATACTAAGGGTGTCCTCTCCCTCTACCCAGGAGGAGGACCCTGCCATCCTCATATTTAACCAGAGACTCCTAGCCCAGTAACCTGGCCAGCCAGTTGCTCCAAGACCTGACTCCCAACTAACTCTCTCCCGCCTGTCTTGGCTTCTCACTTCATGTCCCAGCATCATCAAACTGCTTGGAATTCCACCCCTGAGTCCATGCTCCTTCTTTTCCTTCAGATGGAAATGCCCTCCCTGCCCTTTCCTCTGCTTTCCCTTTATTCATTCTTTTACACTCAATTCAGGCATTATCTCCTTCAGGAGGCTTTCTCTGATTCTTCTGGGATGTCTCTGTTCTGTACTTCCATAACTCCATCTGGAAACTTCTATCATGGCATTTACCATGTTGTACATAATGTTCTCTGTTTACGGGCCTGACCCTCATGGGAGTGAGTTTCCTGATGGCCGGGGCCATGGCCTTTGAGTTTTAAGCATCTAACAAGCACCTGGCACATGGCAATGAGTGCATGACTTGAAAGCATTTGTCCAAATCACTCTTAATTGAAAGAAGAGAAAGTCTGGCCAAAGCATGCCAGCATTTCAACACACACACAAATGATCGTGAATACAAAACAAAATTCCCCGACCTGCGGAGCACTTAAGGATAAAGAAATGAAAGCATAAGATTTAGGATGCAATGGGTGCCCTGGAGAAGTGAACGCTACACACGATAATAAAGGAACTCAGCAACTCAGAGGCAAAGGACGGGGGACCGTGGCCACCACCTTCTGATGGACTCTGGAGGACAATGTTTGCTTTATGAAGGAAACCAAATCGCTTGCCTACCATGTGACAAGTGCAATTCCACTAAAAACTGGTGTGATAAATGCTGCCCTGTTAGACCAAATATGGAGGCTGTAAGTATTATGTAGGTAGTGAACGTTTCCCTAACACTTAATTTTTAAAAATAAAAACTAACTTTATATCTAAACCAAAAATATCTGTCACTATGTCGCACAGAAGCACCCTGGGAAGACTTAGAAATTCATGTCTATGTTACAGCGCTGGTTGGAATTTCTTCAGGGGCTCTCTCTGGAGGGCACACAAAGTCTTTTCAGGATGACCGGCTCCTGGCTGGAGAGGCAGAAGCCGTGAACTCCATAAGAGCACATTAGAAACGTGAGATGACCAAAAGGGACATACGACCAAAGCATCTGATGACAAACATTGCTTGCCTTTGAATAATTCATTCCGAGAGTGATACAATTGTACAGAGGAAGCTCAATCCTGACAAAGGCTAGGCTTGATGCTTGCTAATTAATTTCCTTCCTCTGTTCACACACACGCACATACGCATGCACACACACACACGCACACACATACACACACATTATACTGTAATACCGCATTCTAACTCCTTGGTTCAAGAGATATATAAACCTGTAAAAGGACTTTTCCAACTCACCAGGAGATATAATCATCACATTGGTCTTACCCTGAGGTAGTTGAGGGTGAAATTTGTCAGCCCCATCCTGGTGATGTTTTTGGACAGCTGATCCAGGACCTGAGGATCTTGTGCCTAAACAGGAAAAAAAGTCATACATTTTATCCCTGCAAGATGGTCTCAAGAAAGTCTCAGGCCCCAAGCGGTTTGGCTCAGTGGATAGAGCATCCGCCTGAGGACTGAAGGGTCCCAGGTTCGATTCCGGTCAAGGCCATGTACCTCGGTTGTGGGCACATCCCCAATGGGAGGTGTGCAGAAGGCAGCTGATCAATATTTCTCTCTCATCGATGTTTCTAACTCTCTATCCCTCTCCCTTCCTCGCTGTTAAAAAAATCAATAAAATATATATTTTTTAAAAAAAGTCTCAGACTGTACTACAGCTGCTAAGAAATGCAATCTTGACACCGTTGGTTTTCCTTAGAGGGCCAGTTTGCTGGAGATTATTTAATTTACATTTCAAGACACATGTATATAATGCTCAAGGAGATTTGTGGGTCAATGGTGCGAGACCTGAGGTCAGGGAGAGCCAAACGGAGTCAGATGTGCTTTCACATCTGGGGAGAAACAACTTCACTTGCTCTATGAGAGGCCCTGTGTCTTCAGGAGAAGGGATGTGAAGGCCTGCCAGGACACCTCTAAGTCCTTTCTGGTTATGTGGCTGGTATTTATTGAGCCTCCTGTGTGCCAGGAAGAGCTGGTTCTATATAGAGATGCATCAGGCAGTCATGCTCTACATCAAGGAACTTACATTGTAGTCAGACAATAGGAGAATAATAAATAAAGGGAAAGATGTGGTTGCTGCTGCTACAGCCAGTTGTCATACTTGCAGAGGACCTTCTATGTGCCTTGCACTGTTCCATGTTCTTTAGATGCATTGACTCTTAGTCCTCAAACCAATCCTCTGAGATAGACTCTGTTACTGTACTGATTTTATAGATGAGGGATTGGAAGCACAGAGGTGTGATGTCACTTGCCCAAGGTCACACAGGAGCAGGGATACAAACCTATGTGATCTCATTCCAGGGCCCAGGTTCCCGACTCTATTTTGAGAATAATAAGAGTGGCTACTCGACTGCTTCAAGGATCTCCTTTGAAAATTGAGAAAACTTGGGTCATGAGAGGCTGAAGCAGTGGAGAAGGGGAGTGGGAGTATGGGGGTGATCACAGAAGAAAGCTCAAGGGCAGAGACCTGGTTAATCAGTCAGGAGGAGAGGGTTGAGGACCAGAGTCTTCAGGGATGGCCTGGAGGGATAGTTAGGAGACAGTTGGCTTATGAGCCAAGGTTTGGGAGTCAGAGAACAGAGACAGCTGAATTGAAATCTTGATTTTACCACTTTCAGTCTAAAAATCATTGGGCAACTGATTGAACTTCTCTGAGCCTCAGTTTCCTCACTTGTAAAACAGGAATAATGAATGATAACTCACCTCTCTAAGTTACTTGGGGAGTTAATTATCATGCTCATACAATGCTTATCACAAGGCCTGGCATAAAAAACACCCAACAAGTGCCAGCTACTGTTAACATATTCTCTTTTGATTATCGTGGGTCTTAAAAATCAGGCTCAATAAGTGATTTTGCTCCCAAGCTTTTTCACGGGAAATGCTGTATCATGTATGAAAGAGGAGGGACTTAATTAAGTCAATGCCTTTTGACTCCTTTAGGGACTGTACCTGACTAGCTCCCATCAAGTTTTCCCTTTAAAACATGTCTCTAGATTGGCATCAAATCCACCCTTGCACTTAGTTGGTGTTCAATAAATTTGATGTGATTTATGTCCAATGGAAACCAAGAGAACCCCAAATATCCCAGCTCATTCCAACACTGGTTAAAAAGGGCCAATTCCTGTGGACACAGAGATGAGGTCCATGTGCTCCGTGTCTCCTCAGATGGTTCTAATCAAAACTGGAAACTGTTTTTCTTACTTCTTGTTTTATTTCTTCCCCTGATTATAAATAACAGGTTTATTAGCCCAGGCAGAGCATTACTGGATAATGACTGAACTGAATTAAAGAAAAGTACAAACTGTTTATTGAGGTAACCTCAATTTAAGAGTTTAAAATAATAACGTTTCAAAAGGAAAAAAGGCTCAGAATTCACCACACTCAAAACAAAGGAGGAGAAAAAGGGCCTATGGATTAAAATGGTTGAGGGAGAAACTCAACATGTAGAGTTCATTACGTAAAGTGTGAAGACCGCCGGAGTTCTTTCACAGAGAAGCTGTACTTCTGAGTGAAACGAGGGGAAATAGGGAAGAGGGTGGAAGAGAGAGGAAAGTACTTACATGCATGGCGAGAATACTTCTTGGGACCAGCTCTCTGTACTGTCTAATGGTAAAGTGCCACGTTTTTATTCTCATGAGATCGTCGAAGGTGAACTCCAGGATCAGTCTGCCTTCTGTACACACCTGGACGCGACAAATGACACACTCATTGGTTATGCACTTTGAGAACGCCATATTTTTGTTTTTGTTTTGGAGAATGAGTGATTTTTATTTCCATAGAATTACATCCCTGGGTTTCCAAAGCGCCATTTCCCTTAATCCAATCCTAGAAGAAGTGTAATTGGGATTTTGGGAGAGCTAAAAGCAAGACCAGTGTCCAGAGTTTCGGTTCCATCTTGCAGCTGGGTCCAGTTTAACATCAGGCTAGTTGCAGGCCATTACCCCATTGTGTGTGGGTGAATGCCAGGAAGAAGGGGCATGAGAGCCCCACAAGCCAGGAGTCAACCAAGAGCCAAGAGAGTGAACTCCTTTGTTCAGGGAATTACGTATCCAGAATCTTCCCATGCTTGCAGTGGCCAAGCCCATTTTGGCCAATGACCTGTTCCCAGGTGTGACTGACAAAAAGCGCCTTTACAAGTCCCTGCACCTTTTCTGGGAATGGGTAGTCTATCTCCCACATGTCCAGTCCCTTCCCCAGCGATCTGCTGGGAAGGAATGCATGGCTCCCCGGGGAGTGTAAAGCTGTAGCTTCCTGGCAAAGCTGCCCAAATGACATGCCCATAATATTTGGCCTTCCCTTTGCTCCTTCCCTGTTATTAATAACTAGGTTAATTAGAACAGTATTTCTCTCTCTCCCTTTCTCTCTTTCTCTCTTTCTCTCTTCCTTTCTTTCTTTCTTTCTTTCTTTCTTTCTTTCTTTCTTTCTTTCTTTCTTTCTTTCTTTCTTTCTTTCTTTCTTTCTTTCTTTCTTTCTTTCTTTCTTTCTTTCTCCTTCCTCCCTTCTTTCCTTCCTTCCTTCCTTCCTTCCTTCCTTCCTTCCTTCCTTCCTTCCTTCCTTCCTTCCTTCCTTCCTTCCTCCTTCCCTCCCTTTCTCCCTCCCTTCCATCCTTCCTTCCTTCACCTTTTTTGCTAGCAGTTTCATCTCTTTTCTTTCCTGTTACAGAGTGCAATGGAAGCCTGTTAGCAGAACATATCTATGCCCCTGACTCTGACATAATAACCTGCATTTCCTAGCGTATACCACCTTCCTGTACTGAAAGAGAATGCCATATTTTTGCCACTCACATGTCAGCTACTCAACATGGTCCCCTTGACTATCCTTGGGTAGCTCTGGATCTTGACAAAATGGGACACTAGTGGCTTATCCATGGCATACTGAGGCAGGTACAAGCTAGTTAGTGGGTTCAAAGGGGAGTGTAGCTGCTTACCTGACATGGTCTATTAATGACCATATTAGCTGCGACTGAAACCCTGTGAGGCTCCATTTCCTCACTTGTAAATAATGGGCACAAAACCCATCTTACAGCAAGATTATGTCCAAAACCCATGGCACAGAATATGGACCCCACAAAGTAGTATCCTCCTACCAACCTTTCTGCCCCACCCCCCCTTTCATGATCCTTTTACAATAGGAGCTTGAGCTGTTGTTCTAATTTTAGTTAATCCTACTTTGGGAGAAAGTATCTAATAAAATTATTTATGCTGAAGTGTGGGATACTATAAGATTACCAAATCAGAGGTTCTCATTTCCAAAGAGAAATCCCAGGGGGCAATGCTTAACCCAAGGGTATGGGTATCAGTTTCTGACATGGAAGTTAGAGGCATATTTAGAGTCCATTCCTTAAATCACATCATATCAGCAATGACAAATTCTGCTTGCATAAAGGGCCAGCCTTTGGGAGGGCGGGTGGTGGTGGCGGCAAATTTATCTTTCTAAGAAAACTATATGTCATTAATAAAAAATACTTATTGGCGCTCTCTTCCTTGATAGACTGATTAATGATAGGGGAGCTTTTCAATCTTCTTTTGATATTCAAATCATTTTTCCCATGTAGTCATTATTTTATTTGCCTTTCTTTTCACTGCTAATGACTTATAAATGGAAGAAAATACTAGGCACTCCCACAACCACCGAGCCTATTTTGACTATAGGATAGGCAGTGGCAGTCACCCACTGGTCCAGCTTAAATCATTACAACTCATTATTCAGCCCATGCTGGCCTCAGGGTAGCAGTACAACATACTGGATGGAGGTTTTGGCATCAGAAAGTACTAGATTCAAATCCTGACTCTACTTTTCACTCATTTTGATACTTTGGGGACATCAGATTCCCTAAATTCTAGTTTCCTCATCTGTAAAATGAGGATAAAAACATCATCAGGCAGGGTTGTTGGAAAGATACATTAAAGGGAATTTTGTATGTAGATTGCCTAGGATTGCAGCAAGCACATACTAGGCTATAAACAACAGCTCTAATGATAAAAGAAATGCAACTGAAGAACTCCGAATCATAGACCAGTAGAGCTATCTGAGACCTAGTGGTTCCGGAGAGCTATCTCGGGGGCTCTGCTTAGAAGACGTTGGCCTCCACCCGGACTCTGAGATCCCTTCCCATCTTCTAGATTCAACCAGATCAGCTTCAGTTTTATTTGTTTTCATGCATTGAGCTTCTGATCAAGCTTTTTTGAAGGAAGGTTTCCTATGCTAAAAACAAACACATAAAACTTGGGAAATCACTGTGCTACACAAGTTATTGGGAAAGAAACCACCACCACACACATAAAAACAATAAGCTCAATAGGGAATGTGATCAGTTTTAAAACTATAGTCTATGAATGTATTTAACAATTTATATCAACCTTTTATGCAATATTAACACACTCATTTTTCCCTCTGGGAATTTAATACAAAAAAGCCACCATACTGAGTTCCAATTATGTCCTAGGCACTGGGTTCAGTGCTTTCGGTCGACTCTAATGTAAGGTAGTATTTTCTTTAAGCAAGCTGCAAAGACCAGTACAGGAGAATTAGCAATGTGTGTTGATAGGGCACTACTTAAGACAGATGCTATGAATGCCTGCCATTTTCATTTTATCAAAGGTCTCAGAAGCACTGTAAGATAATTATTGGTAATCTGGGTGAAGACCCCTAACTCAAATCCAATTAGCAGAATCTGTGGGTAATTTCAGGCATTTGGGCCCCTTGCCCCCACATTCCTCAGTTGAGTGGTCTTCAGAGCCTTGTTTCTGATCTTAGCTATGACAGTGGAGCCCCCGGAAATGGGAAAGACTTTAGTGTCCCCAAACCACTCCCCAGAGCATCTCATCATTGGAATTAATTTACCAAGGGTTTCCAAAGAGTTACATGGAGATTAAGCCACACCATCCCCCTGGGTTTAGCATGACGGAAGCTACCTGCAGTGAAGGCTTTCACAAAAGGGAGGGGACCGTCGCCAGCAAGTGACAGGGAAATACCTTGGCGATACAGAACGGAAATATTTGGATGCTATAATCCTGTTTTGGTTTCCTTTAAGAAAGAGGATTATTGGGAGTTTAAACAAATATTAGCCCAGTTAAATGTCATGCTTCTAAATGATCTAATCTATTTATTTTGTGTTTAGGAACCACAAACCTAGATTAGAAGGAGGTTCTGGTTTACCGGTATTGGAATAGAATATAATGGGAAGACCTGGATGTGGTCCTTCTGATGAATGGCTATTGGAGATCTGGAAGGCCAAGTTAAATTGTGTCCTTTGTTTTCTGTGAGATCACACACCACACTGGTTGAGGACACTTCTTGCAGTCAAACTGTCATGGGGGCTACGAAAGGGAAAGTTGCAAGTAGCCTTGGGCTCCTCCTTTCTCAGCCAAAACCAAGGAGTCATTTTTACCCAGGGCAGATCATATGCGAGAGCATGGTCCTTAGAACTGAATCTGAGTTGACTGTGTAGGGTGTTTTTCTAAATGAAAGACTGTAGGAGAGTTTGGTCACTGCTGGTCTTCCCCAGGTAATTACACCCACAGCCTCCTCCCAAACCCTATGAAACCTCTCCGCCTCCTGCCCCCATCTTGGAAGTTAAAGAAAATCGAAATGTTTGTGATTTATTTTATAGGCAACAATCATCAAATGGAATGGAGGCACATTCAATATATATATTGTTTGGAAATGGTAAAAAATGGGCATAGCTTATACTGGAAAATGAATGTTTTTTACTTTCAGAAAAATTCTCTGCATTCCTCTTAATCAATACAATTAATGTAGCTTTTATCTAAAGTTACCATTTTTTTTAAAAAAAAATGCCTTTCACTTGGCATCCAAAATCAAAAGGGTCCCCAATTAAGAAAACATTTTCTGTTATGCCGAATTCATGTTACCGTACTATGAGCTCTGACATTTTGTTTCTGTGGTAACCAAAATCAGCTGATTAGTTGGCATGGCAACCGAAAAGATGTAATCCCAGCAGACACACTCTAATCAATGCCCCCAGCACAGATGGTCTCCGGAGGATCAACAAGAAAGAGGCTGGCAGGCATTCAGCATGTCACGTGCTAGCTTGAGACTAGGCCAGGGACGAGAGAACTAAAAAAGAACATTTCTCAAAGTAACTGGTAGCTTTTTAACCCTTTTCTTTCTCTGATTAATTGTGAAACAATACGGACCATGTAGTTACATATATAATACAATACTCATAGAGCTTTTATGAAATAAAATGTGCTTTTTAAATATGTATTTATTTAATTGTCTTGGCCTTTATGCCTGGAACAGTATGCATGGAATAGTGTTATGATAATAATTATTTTAGTTAGTAGATTACTAGCTTATTATAAAAGGACACAACTCAGGAACAGCCAGTGGAAGAGATGCATAGGGCAAAGTATGTGGGAAGGGATAAGGAGATTCCATACCCTGAGAGCTCCACTCTCCCCCAAAACCTATGGGTTTGCCAACCAGGAAGTACTGATTAGTGCTTTTAGATTAACAGTTGTATGAAGCTCATTGTACTTTACTTGGAGACACTGTTTGTGTAAATGCATATATATGCATATATTAGAGCAATATGGTTATTATCTGTAATAATTTGGTTATTCAGAATAAGAGTACAAGGTCCAAATCCTGGATTAGCACATGGTATAATGTGGCTCAGGGTAGAATGATGAGCTAATGGTCAAAAATATGAATGAGTATTCAGATTGGTACACTTCCACGATACCTGGCTATAGTGGCAAACAATTTCATCATAAATAATTGAGACCAAAAAATAAATAAATCTATGTTTATAGAAGTGATAAAGGTGTTTATGGCTGTAATTATTGTTCTAATTTGTAAAACCTAAAAGTCACCCAACACATACCCCAGAGAGGGCTCATCTCAGCACCTGCCAGTATTGCACCCTTACATATAATTTGAGGGTCTTTGATTGTGAAAACCTTGGTGATTGCTCTTCTGATATTAAGCCTTGTTTTCTGTTTGATTTGAAATTGAATCCAGAAAAGAAAGGCTCCTAATGTGTGTTTTAAAATTCTAATTACATATTTATCCATAATCTATAATGTTGCGAGGCTCAGGAAATTGCAAAATGTGTACTATGCTCCTGAGGAATATTAAGTATTACTGTTGATTAGGACTGTGGCAGATTTTTGATTCACCAGTTGACCAAATTTTCATAAAAGCAACTCAGAACCACTGGCTCAAATGCTACTTGGGGAATTAGAGTTTATTGATAGTCTAAATTAGAACAATGTGCTAAGTTATGCCATGTACTAACTAATAGCCAGTTCCCCCCAAAAAAACAAAGCATCAGCTTCCAAAGTATTTCTCTTTGTGACACTGGAAGTTCATTAACCCACTGTTTTATACTAAGTAGCCTGATTATTTTCTTACACGGAGATGAGTTATTTTTAATTAACATAAGAACAAAAGAAAAATGGGAAAGGTTCTTTGGGTTGTATAATAATCACTAAAGAGAAAAAAAAGAGAACCCTTCAAATTTTCTAAAAATAAATGTGCATAATTAGAATCTGGACTAAGTCCACATAGCTAAGCTACATTTCCCAGAAAGTAATATTTCTCATCGCAGTATGGAAATATTCATTACAAGATTTGGCAGATGGTCTTGCCATGGAGGAGAGTCAAATGGGTGATCTGAAGAATTGAAGATAGCCCGGCCTGTCTGACTCAGTAGGTTGAGCATCATCCCATGGAACAGGAAGTCACTGGTTTGATTCCTACTCAGCGTACATGCCTGGATGGTGGGCTTAATCTCCAGCAGGGAGTATACCAGAGGCAGCCAAATAATGATTCTTTCTTATTGATTTTTCTTTCTCTCTCTTCCTCTCCCTTCCTCTCTCTGAAATCAATAAAAACATATTTTAAAAAATTAAAAAAATAAAGAATTGAAGCTTTAGGCTGGGAAAGCTGGGTCCAGGAGAATGCGCAGGTCTTCCTAGGGGGTGCCTTGGATGCCTGGACAACCACTCAGGCAACTGCCCGAGTGAGGAAGAACACAATAGAGAAAACCCTAGTTTCTTCATTAGAATAATAATAATTTAAAAAACCCACTTTATCAATTCACCAGGAGAATGGGACTCTTTATTTATTTAATTTCAAAACAGCCCTGAATAAATAGCACTACATCTTCAGAGCAACTGACTATTGTCATTTATAGAAAAGTTTTGGCCTGAGAAAGAAAGAAATTGAGGAAATATACAAAAAGATGCCTGCAAGATACATTTTTCTACCAATGGCCACAGGTTTGGTAAATATCTCCTTCATTATGGCAAAAGTTTTATTTAATTATCATGGATCCCCTCCCCCCTTAAAGCATAAGGAATTTGGGAGTTTTTCTTGAAATACCTACAAGTAACACTAAGTCTTAACAAAAATCTATAATAATAAAAGTTTAATATGCTAATTAGACCGGACATCCTTCTGGATGACCTTCCAGACGAAGCTACAGCAGGGGACTGAGGCAGAGGCAGCTGCCTCAGCAGCAGGGGCCAAGCCCCTTGCATGAATTTCGTGCATCAGGCCTCTAGTAATAATAATAAAGATAATGAAGCAGCAGAGAAAGGCTTTCTCTGCAGTGTTGGACTTTGCAACACTAGACGTGGACTGTGGATCCATCTGATCTACAAGATTAAGTAGATGTGTTAAGTCTCCAAAATGAAATGAGACATAGACACATTAAACCGTCACCCAAGGGATCATTCCTTTCCACAGAGCAAACTCTTCCCAGCACCAGCTCTGCACACAGTGGGAAACTTCTTTGTCTCTGAATGACAACCTTCCTCTCTGCTCAACTATCAAAGAGGAAGAAAGAGAAAACCCAGCTCCTGCCTCACATTTAAAATGTCTATTAGCCAAGGCAAGATATCATATAATCAGTGGCATCTGATGATGTGCTTTGCATTTTATGACCTTTCCCTTTGCCTTCGGTTTTTCACACCATCGTGAACAGCAGAAAGATGAAACTGCACCAACAAGATCAAGGAATACTTTAAACAATAAACACTTTATTTTTATTCTTTCAGCATATTGTGCATAAGCAACAAACACATCTTCCGTTTATAATTTGGGCTTTTGCAATTAACCCTGATAATTCAACTTTCCTTAACTATAAAAAGGGGGTGGCCATTTGTGTTTTCAATGAAAAGAGATAGCTGCTATCATTCATATTAAAAATTAATTTCACATTGAGTCTTAGTCAAAATGCAATGAACCGGTGTTCATTAAAATGAGCTTCTGTGCCTGGCTGGCATGGCTCAGTGGTTAACCGTCGACCCATGAACCAGGAGGTCATGGTTCGATTCCCGGTCAGGGCACATGCCTGGGTTGTGGGCTCAATCCCCAGTAAGGGGTGTGCAGGAGGCAGCCAATCAATGATTCTCCCTCATTATTAATGTTTTCCCCTCTCCCTCTCCCTTCCTCTCTGAAATCAATAATAAAAAAATATTTTAAAAAATAAGCTTCTGTTTTGCCAGATTCTATGACTAAATATTTGCTCTTGCTGTTTTTCTACTTGGGAGAATATATAAAGGGGTTGACTCTAATGTTCCAGAAAGGTCTTTGTCCAGAGGAAGCACTCCATATGGCAATTATCTATGCATGGGAGAAGTCATAGGTGGGTTTTTTTCTTTTTCATTTCAAATCCTTCATAGGGCCTTGAATTCTGCCTCAATTTTTTATCTGATCCTCCTCTTTCTCTCCCCATGTTTCTCATTCTCTCGCTCGCAACTTCTTGCTCACTTGCTGACTGACCAATCATAGAACTTCTCAGAATTTGGGAAAATCACCTTTAAGCTCCAAATTTCCTAAATTCTTTTATATTTTTATGTTTCTTAAAGATTACAGTTAGTTGAGTTATGGTAAGTTGGATTTTCCTCCTGTCCAGTTCACAATGAATTTAGCTTTAAGAGTGTTTAATTTCAGTAACATATAGAATTTCTTCAGAAACTAATGGTATTATGACAATCATTGTGATTCTATGTGGTCTTTGGATAAACTAGAGTGTATCTCTGAATCATTCTTTTACCTGTAGAAGGTCTTTTGTATAAAAACTAACATTCTAAATTAGTAACCTGGGTTTAATAGGCAGCTGACCCTCTCTTGCCCTTAATTTTGAGGCTCTATCATGCTTGACTCCACCTTACATGCCCACAACTGAGAATAAGAGTTAGCTGAGTTGCAAACATAAAAGATCATCTCACAGTGCTGAAAGTGTCTAAGATATGAGAAATCAGCTCAAAGTTCCGGAAGAAAGCTTCCATTATTATCCTTAAATGCAGAGAAGAACAAGCCATGTTGGAGATGGCCCCTTACCTTGGTAAACATGGGCTTCCCGTGCTGGGTGACCATCGCACACTGGTCACAGTCCACTGTGATGGATGAGTTGTGGTACGATTCCTTCGAGTGTTTGAGAATGTAATACAGGTCAGTCACCCCTCCTTCAAACACAGTGCTAAAGTAGCGGGGGATGAGGGTCCTGCCGATAGCTGGGAGAGAAACACAGACAAACAAAAAATGAAGGAAAATATCCGGCTGGTCCCACACACCCCACACCATCGCCAGACCTGCAACTGGATACAAGTCATCGCAAGAGATGATGCCAGGAGGCAAATTTCTCTTTACAAATAGTCATGACCCTTCTGGGTTATAGTTTGTAAAATAAAATCCTCAGCTATTCAGACAAAAATTTGTATAGTCACCTCTCCAGATTTTGTGTGCTTTGAGAGTTGTGTGTGTGTGTGGGGAGGAGTGAGAGATCAACCAAAGGACTTGTATGCATGCATATAAGCATAACCAATAGACACAAGACACTGGGGGGGGGGGGTGTGAGGGCATGTGCCGGGGGTAGGGGAGGCCGGGGGAAAGTCAATGGGGAAAAAAAAGGAGACATATGTACTACTATTTGTAACACTTTAAACAATAAAATAAAATTTTAAAGACAGAAAGTCAATAGTGAAAGAGGTAGTATTTGTTAAAATTTATCTTTATTGTTGAAAGTATTAGAGATCTCCCCATTTCTCCCTATTTACCTCCCCTACCTCACCTTCACCCCCCACCCAGGTCTTCCCCACACTATTGTCTGTGTCCATGGGTTATGCATATATGCATATAAGTTCTTTAGTTAGTCTCTCCCCAAATCTATCCCCACCCCCACCTTCCCTCTGAGATTCGTCAGCCTGTTCCATGCTTCTGTGTTTCTATTTTATTCATCGGTTAATTTTGTTCATTAGATTCCACAAATGAGTGAGATCATGTGATACTTGTCTTTTTAAAGAATGGAAACAAACACATTGATTACTTTGGACCTCATGTTTGTTCTCTAAGTGAACATATTTCCCCAAAATAAAACACACCCAACCCACTTGATTTTTTAATGGATTGCTTACAGGCCAGTTATTCAATCATGTTTTAGTAGTAGTTGTCATAATAATAAAAAATTTAATAATGTAGTGCTTGATAGTGTGTGAAGAGTTTTGGCATTCAGACTTGGATCTTCAGAACAACCCTGAGTATAGGGGGCTGAGAGAAAAAAAGTTATTATGAAAAGAAAAGAAAAAGGTTATTAGGAATGTTTCAAAGTCACATAACTTGTGAGTAGAAAACTGGGGTCTCTAATTCCAAATCTGCAAACACTCAAATAGTCACTCCTTCTAACTGTCTCAAATTACTTTACTGAAGGGAAATCTTTAAAAGTGAACTGTACCTGCACATACAGAGATCCACACCTATGTCAGTACTGACTATTCATTCTGTCTGCTTCTGGAATTGGACAGAATATCTTTCTAGGATAAAAGGCCCATTTGAAGAGAATTTGGTACCTTCCAGTTGGTCTAAATTGGTCTCCTTTATCCCTGTGCCCTGTCCTGCCCCATTTCAGTTGAGCGATTGTTAAGTAGCCGGTTCTCTCTGATATATGATGCTTAGAAACAGCTAACAAGTCCTTTGCTTCAGCAGAGATTTTAAATCCTCTTACATTGAAAATCCCAACTCATAATATCAGGAATTTTGCCTATGTGCAGATTTGAGGCAAAGTACTAAAGCACCCTCAAGGGATCCCAGGTTTTTAATAAACCTCTTACATTCCCCATACATGGCCTCCTGAAAGACAAAAATAATATTTAAAATAAATAAATTACCAAAGAGAGCTTTAGTAGGAAAGATCATGCAGTCTTCACTTGAATGTTTTAAAATGGTTAACTTCATTTTAAAAGAATCAGTGTTAATCTATCCCATATGGATCTATATCTCTTTTGTACATGGACTAGGGGGGAAAAACACATTATAAAAAGAATACCCTGCCAAACAGTTTTCTGAAACAATCTCTAAAGAATCCTGACATGGATGACTGGTCTCTGAATAATTTATAGAGTTGTTATTGCTTCATATTTACTGCAGTTAAAATCAATCAACAAATATGTTCTGCATATTCCTGGATCTTTGGCAATTCTATCTTAAATAATCCTTATACATACATTTCCTAAATCCTGCCTAATCCCCAATAGCACATGTTCACTCATTAAATACAAAATCCAAATAAAGAGTCATGTGAGTCCACCATACATGTACGCATGGCTTATATTGTAAAGAAAACTTGGTTAATGTGAAAAACCTTATTGTACTTTGCTAAACAGATAAAATATAGTTAAATGCATTTCAAATATTCTAACTTAAAACTACATACCACAAAAGAGCGCTAGTCATTTGACATTTTGGGGATCTGTACTGTGGAGAATAAATACAAACCATAAAAAAGTAGAAGCAGGGTGAAAATATTTCACCACTGTATCCAAGGAATTGTCCCAGTAAAAAGGTTACTGGATTAGACACATTGCAGTTTATTCATCATGAATCCTGCACAATTTAATTCCTTTGCAGTAGCATTTGCTATATATTATCATCATTTTCATTCATAGCATAAGAAAAAATGAATGAGAAAATGTCAGAGATTCCTTAACTTTAAACCTAAATTATTCATTAGCTCTCCGACTCTAGAAAATGTACAAACTGTGTGGGAAAGATACCTGGAGGGAAAGGCAGCTTCGCTTCATGGAGTACTTTCTAGCACTCTAGGAAATGGTTGCTATGGAGACCTGAGATGTGTTTTCAGCCCTTTTCCTTTGTGGGACTGTCCCTAGCATTTTCCCCATGGTCCTGTTTGGACCCTCACTCGCACGACTCTGCTATTCACTGTAACAGACTGCACGCTGGGGGCCCCACAGAACCACGGCAATGGTAGTCACGTCGTCGTGTGTGCAGTCTCCTCTCCTCAGATATGCGCTGGGTCCTCTGGTCTTCTTTAGCCAGCAGAATGTAGCACAAGTAGGCTGATGCCAGTTTGGGGCTAACCCTTAAAAAGGACTAGAGGCTTCCCCTTTGTGCTTAGGGGCAAGTCATGGAGATGTACAAAGTTCAACTACTGTAAGACTGCCATAGTGCAAGAAGCCCAACCTAGCCGTGCGGAACAGTCACGTGAAGGAGAACTGTGTCTGACAGCCAACAGCCCCAGCTGAGCTTCCAACCAACAGCCAGCACCAACTTATTTGTGTGAGTGAGGCCGTCGTGGGAGGTGGATGCTTGAGCTCCCATCGCACTGCCTCAAGCTGATGTCACTTGGAGCAGAGATGCGCTGTCTCCCATATGCTTTGCCCAAATTGCAGAATCATGGGTAAGTGAAAGCGGTGTTTGTGCTTTAAGCTAACATCTTTTGGAGCCCTTTTTTAATGTGCCAGTGAATAATCATGGCACCCTTGCAAATCCCTAGGCTGCAAAGATGGGCAAATTACTATTTTTCCCTGAAAGAGGGCAGTTTTGCCACTGAAGACATATGAATGTAGAAGTACAGAAGCTCCCATCCAGAGGAAAGCAGACCAGAGAGACAGAGGGCCTTTGTGGACTGATTTGGGCCCTCATCTTAGCTGGGACTGAAGGCAACTTTAGTCCTTGAAGGTCCCACTTTTGTAAGTTGTGCCTGCTCCTCTCTTTTTTAAATAAAAAAAATTAAAATTTCTTTGAGTAAGTTGGGATGAGCTTTCTGTTATTTGCAATCAGAGGAATCCTGATTCATGCTGTCCGTCCTGCTGCAGCATGGAACAGGGTAGCGAACACTGAGCGGAAAGAAAGCGATGAGAATGAGAATCTGCAAATGATGTGAGTCTCTTTGTGTCAGAAGCTGAAGGGGATAAAAGGGTGTGTCAGAGACAGTATTAGTTTTCTACTCACACTAACAAATGATCACAAATTTAGTGACTTAATTTCTCTTTGTTTATCACCTCACACAGTGTTCTGACAATCTGACTGGGTCTTGCTGGGCTAACAGGTGTCAGCAGGGCTACCTTCCTCTCTGGAGGCTCCAGGAAAGAATCCCTTTTCCCGCTTTTTTCCAGCATCGAGGCTGCTGCCACTCCTCAGCTGTGGCCCTCCCCCAGCCTCACACGCAACAATGGTCATGGAATCCTCATAGGGCATCACTCTCGCTCTCCCTGCTGCCTTCCTCTTCCATTTTTAAGGACCCTGGTGGCTGCCTTGTACCCACCCAAATAACCAGGATCATCTGCTATCTCAAGGTCCTTATTCAGGTCTGCAATGTTCCTTTTGCTAGTAAGGTAACAGAGCATTAGGCTCCAGGCATTAGCACTGGACATCTCGGAGGGGGGCAATTGTGTTGCCTTCCACAGAGAATATCTTTGCCAAAGAGCTTCTGTTTTGCAAGGGAGATTAGTAAAAAATATAACTTGTGCACACACACATGCATGCACACACACACATGCACGCACACACACACATACATGCACACACAATGAGCAATATACAGATAATGTGCAGTGAATGGGAGAGACAACCGGAAAGAAGAACATCACATGTGCATGAGGAAGTCACTCTGCAGCTCATTCATTGATTCTGTAAACATTCACTGAATCCAAAGTAGGTGCAAAGCTCCTTGGTAGGTGCTGGAAACACAGACAGACTACTGTCCCTATCTTTCAAACACACCTCTAACAAGAGAGTTAACAAGCATCTAAGTATCTATAATACAATGTGGCAATGAAGCTAAGAAACAAATTTGTGATTTTGAACTCTTTGCCAGTTTCTTCTGACGCCTGAATTCAAAGTGCAATTGTATTATTTTTGAAGCACTGAGAAGATTAAAATGTCCTTTTAATTTCATAAATCTTGCAACCACACTGCACAGCCTAATATAAATGCCTTTAAATCAGTAGACATTTCAGATTTAGCTCTGGTGATCCGCTAGAACTCATCAGCCACACCAAGTCTAAACCTATTTAAATGTTATATTGTCACATTCATATGCTAGACTTACACTTTGCATTTGTACTTTAATTCTTGGAACTAAAAAGAATTTAAATATTGATATACCTAAATCTACATTGTGTTTCCATGTAAAGAATTACATTTTACAAATATTCCTGATGAGTGATTAAGACCATAGGAGATTATAACAGAGATTCTATTTTTCTGACACATTTGGGTCAAAACTCCAAAAGTTAGGAAGGGGAAGTAAGGTGAGCAAGATAACCCCAGGGCAATGTTCTGTGATGTCAAGTGAGTAGAATCCTATATAATAAAAGCCTAATATGCTAAGTGTCTGGTTGTCTGGTTGGCTGTTAATCCAATCAAAGTGTAATATGCTAATGATATGCTAAGGCCATTCAACCGTTCACTATGATGTGCACTGGCCACTAGGGGGCAGTCGACCAGTCGCTATGATGTACACTGACAACCAGGGGGCAGATGCTCAATGTAGGAACTGCCTCCTGGTGATCAGTGCACTCCCACAGGAGGAGCGCTGTCCAGCCAGAAGCTGGGTTCATGGCTGGCAAGCCCAGCGGTGGTGGCAGGAGCCTTTCCCACCTCTGCAGCAGCACTAAGGATGTCCAACTGCAGGCAGAGTGAGGCCCGATTCCTGGCGGGGAGAAGGCCTAAGCTGTCAGTCGTACATCCCCCGAGGGCTCCCATACTGTGAGAGGGTGCAGGCCAGGCTGAGGGACCCCCCTGCCCCCCGAGTGCATGAATTTTGTGCAAAGGGCCTCTAGTATAGTATATATTGTGTATCTATGCATTGAAAAGAAAATCATAAAATACTCAGAAACTCAAAATGTGTATAAAGAATGCCTAAGTAATACACTACTTTATAGGTAAACATTAGTCCAAAAATAGATAAAAATTTGTTCGTAGCTAATTTGGATATTGAGCTCTGAATTGCAGTTCCTTGGAAGTTTTTCATTGTTCTGTTTTGTGCCAAACCACTGACCTTCACTCTCCAATAGTTCTTGCTATTGGAGCTGGTAGGGTGACAGTGCTGTGGAGACAAGATCTAGCTTCCATCTTTTTTTGTAGGTGTTACTTGTGGATGTTAGGATATGTACAGCATACTTACACATATTGGCTGATTTTTCTCCATTTAGAAACTAAATGGTACACACTGGGAACTCTTAATCATTAAAAAGATATAAGCTACAATGCATCTATCTTTTAGGACATTTCATCTCTATTATATCTCATCTCCTTTAGAGCATTTCATCTCATTTCACCTCTATTCATCTCTCTGTCATTAAGAAATGCTTTTAACTCTTAAGAATGTTTGTAGGTAATTCACACGAAAGAAATTGCAAGTAGAAAATAATTATATGGGAAAATGTTCAAACTAGTAATCAAAGTATAAATTAAAATAATAAAAATGATTAAAACATAAAGCTGCTTAGCTTGTGGTGGAACAAGCATACTCAAATACTTCCAGGGAAATCAACAATTATGCCTTATCTTGAGAATCTGTAATTCTGATAGTTTATTAGGTGTGACTCTAATGTCTCTGCAAATACTTTTGCCAAATTGTAATTCTAATGTTCAGATCATAAGTGCTCTGAATTTCTTTAAGTCCTAATTCTAAGACCATTTGATTAGAGATTATCTTTTACTATTCCAAATGCCTGTACTTTCTATCTGATAGAGACAATTCACTTCAAAATATTAAATAAAACGAAATAAGAGTTTGAGATCCCTGATTAAAATGCAGAATAAGGGGAAGATTCACAGCTAATGATGCATTAGTACCAGTTTACACTTGGTAATTTTTTAATGAATAGAGCCCCAGTGCATGGGATTCGTGCAATGGGGGGGGGGGGGGGGGGCGTGGCCTGCGGGGATTGGCCTGCTGTGGGAGCGTGGCTCATCCCAGTCAGCTGAGCAGCGCTCCCACTGTGGGAGCACACTGACCACCAGAGGGCAGCTCCTGTATTAAGCATCTGCCCCCTGGTGGTCAGTGCACATCATAGAGACTGGTTGACTGGTCGTTCTGGTTGTTCCGCCATTTGGTCACTGGGCTTTTATTATATAGGATTTTCCTCCTCATTGAAAAGAGAAAAATCATAACTAAACATTTTGTGTTTTTAATTTGGTGAAATTAATTATAGTAAAATAATTGAATAATACAATTTTTCCCTCTCTTCTTTATTGCAACTGTTTTTTAAAAAATCTATTTTATTAATTGTTTTACAGAGAGGAAGGGAGAGGGATAGAGAGTTAGAAACATCGATGAGAGAGAAACATCGATCAGCTGCCTCCTGCACATCCCCTATCGGGGATGTGCCCGCAACCAAGGTACATGCCCTTGACTGGAATCGAACCTGGGACCCTTCAGTCCGCAGATTAACGCTCTACCCACTGAGCCAAACCGATTAGGGCTTTATAACAACTTTTAAAGTTGACATTATCGCAGGTGTCCCTCTTCCCACCCCCCCACCCACTTTGCCCATCTCTACCCACCCTCACCACCCCTTCCTTGGCCTTATAATATGATTTTATTTTTTAAATTATTTTTTAAAGACATTTTTATTGATTTCAGAGAGGAAAGGAGAGAAGAGAGAGATAGAAACGTCAATGATGTGAGAGAATCATTGATCAGCTGCCTCTTGTATGCCTCCTACTGGGGTTCGAGCCCACAACCCAGGCATGTGCCCTTGACCGGAATCGAACCCAGGACCCTTCATTCCACAGGTGGACACTCTATCCACTGAGCTAAACCGGCTAGGGCAGTGGTTGGCAAACTGCGTCTCGCGAGCCACATGCAGCTCTTTGGCCCCTTGAGTGTGGCTCTTCCACAAAATACCGACTTCTGCGTATGGGCCATGAAGCTTCAATCACACTGTACATGCGCACCCGCACGTGGTATTTTGTGGAAAGTCTGCCACTGAGGTACACACAGATTCATTAAGACACTTTAGACTTATCAGTATTCAGAATCAATGAATGTATTATGCTAACATGTAAATGGTGATGATGCTCCTAGGAGTGACATAAACACTACTGATGATTTCATTTATGGTACATAACCATCATAATTAGCCAAAACAATAGAAATAAAACATGCTTAAACTCTGATGGGAGTGATACAGGCTCCAGGCAGATTCCTCTGTCTCGGTGAAGGAAGAGCAAGTCAAAGTAACTTTACTTTCATAAATTGACAATATTTTCAATCTAACCTACCTTTTCCTCTTTGCCCAATCAAATCAATTTAACTTAAATAATCACCTCTCTTGCTCTTTCAAAGATTCATTCATTGAATATCTGCTTAGTAAGTACCTGGGCCTGACACTGTTCCAAGTGCTTTAGATAAATTCTCTGATTCAAGGGAATGCAGGCTGGTTTATACTGGCTGGCATGGAAGGCTGTGGTGAGGAGGTGGTGATGGAGCTGATTTCTGATTGAAGGGGGCCATGTGAAGATCCGGGATTGAAGAGGTCCAGGCCCAGGGAAAAGCAAGGGCAAAGCCCCAAGACAGGAATGAGTTTGAACTGAAAGTGCTTGGTATGTCCCAGGAAGAAAGGCATTGTGGCAGGAGTGAGATGATAGGTGGGCTCAAAGAAGGAGAAGAACCAGATTATGTGGCTCTTCCTAGACTATGGCAAAGGACTTGAATTTTATTCCTAGTGCAATGAGATTACAGTGGAAGGTTGAGCCAATGTTATGATCTAATGAGACTACTCTGGTCTTAAATGTAGTATGCATCTGCCAACAGGGTCCCCAAACCCCACAACATTTTCTGATTCTGCCAGAAATCTACTAGACATATTTTTTTGTTTGTTTTCTACCTACCAAATTTTTAATAACTTGACTAAGACTCCAGCCAACCACCTTGCACTAGGTGCTGGAGAAACAATGATGACTAAGGTAGACCACATTCTGCATTTAGGGAGCTTCTGATAAAGCAATTCTTTGAGCTATTAACTTATTAAGGATAAGAAAGATGTGTACCATGGCCCCCTCTGTTTATACACTGTCTGATGCAATAAGGACCCAATATGTATTTGCTGAATGAGTCCATGTAATCTATGAATGGACTTATAGTTCCAAGTTGTAGGAACTTGCATGTAAGCCTGTCTTATTTCATCTCATTCAACCAGTACTTTGGCATATTCAGATAGTTTTGGATTCTTATTCTGTCAGCCATCCCACAGGAAATTTTTATGATGGGCCAAATTCCATTTTCCCTTTGTTCAAGTTACTGACAATAACATTGTGCAGGAGAGGTCCGCAGCCATGGCTGGATTCTAACCGTAAATCAACACCCTTTGGATATGAAACTGAAATGCTTTACTGACTTCCAGAATAAGTCCATGCTCTAATTCCTGATGCCTCATAGACATAGTGCAGGATCAGTGGGAAGTGAGATGTTAGAGCAAGACCCAAGTGGAAGGATGAATAGACATAAATCAGGCACAAGTGACCACGGGGAAGAGTTGTCCAGGCTGAGGGAACAGCATGTGTTAGGAAGCATGGAACATTTCTCATGACTGGTGCTGCTGCCTTAACCAGATCTTACATACTTACTAGAGGCTGGGTGCACAATATTCGTGCACTGGGGGGTCCCTCAGCCTAGCCTGTGCTCTCTCGCAGTCCTGGACCCCTGGGGAGCAGGCCTAAGCGGGCAATCAGACATCCTCCTGCGTTGAGCCTCTGCCCCCTGGTGGTCAGTGTGCATCATAGAGACCGGTCATTCAGCTGTTTCAGTCAATTTGCATATTAGCCCTTTATTATATAGGATGCCTTAAAGGAACTTGTCTGGATTAACTACTCTGCTACATAGAACTTTCTCACTCTCTCTCTCTTTTTCATTGTACTGACTTTTATTTATTTACTTATATTATTTTTATTTTTTATCTTTATTGCTGAGAGTATTATAGATGTCGCCTCCTTTTTCCCCTTTGC
The DNA here is from genome assembly GCF_000147115.1 of Myotis lucifugus. Taxonomy (NCBI): domain Eukaryota; kingdom Metazoa; phylum Chordata; class Mammalia; order Chiroptera; family Vespertilionidae; genus Myotis; species Myotis lucifugus. The sequence goes on from NW_005871415.1 coordinate 918,632, forward strand.
CCTCCAACACCTGGTTCTCACTCTCTATTTTATGACAGTTACTATATATATATATCTCAAAGTTCACATCTGGTAGATTTCTTTCCTCTGTATCTTTATTCAACATTTTCTCAACTACTGTATTTATTCTTCAAGATAAACTTTAAGATAATATTTTTAAATTCCCCCACAAAAAAAATTTGGAGTAAGTTGATTTAAATTAAATTTATTAAAAAAGAGTTGGCATCTTTAAGATGCTTAATCTTCCAATTCAAGAACATGAAATGTTTATTTGTTTGTCTTTATTTCTATATCAAAGAAATTCTATAGATTTTTTTATATGTAGATACTGAACATTTCTGGTTAAGACAATTCTTGCATACTTTAGTTATGCTGAATGGTTAATGTATTTTAAAATTATATTTGTAGTTGGAACCCACCCAGGCTAGAAATTAATGCATTTATTAATTTTAAGTTTTTTTAAAAATTTATAAAAAGTTTTCTATCATTCCAATATATTTATATCATTGATTTCTCAACTGCAATGGTTAGAATAGAACTTCCAGAAAAATAAGATTAAATAATAAGCAAAGTTACAGAACTTTTTCTTTCCCTGATATTTTTTAAGAAAATGCCTCAAAGATTAGGGAAATACTATATGCTGACTTGACAGTATATTATTTATCATGGAAAGAAAAGCAAATTGTTTTTCTAATCTTTGTTTTTATGAGTTTTTATCCTAATGGATGTTTAATTTGATTGATGCCTTTTTAGTAACTACTGATGTTCTAATTTTCTTTAGAAAGCTATCTATTAACTTATTTTCAATTATTAAACAATTTTTGTGCCCAGATAAACTTAATTCTTTCTTGTACACACATACACACATTTTTGTATACATTTTTGCATAAATTCAATTTATGAATTTATTCCTTTAACATGAGAGCAGTGTTCTATATGAGGCACTATCCTAGGTACTAAATTAGTCCAGTGGTTCCCAAAGCATTTTGTAATCCCAGTGCACTTCTGAATATCTCAACACACCCCTAGCCAGTTCTTATTTAATTTTTAATTGAATTTATTGGGGGGTGACATTGGTTAATAAAATTATGTAAGTTTCAGGTGTACAATTCTATAATACATCATCTGTATATTGCATTGTGTATTCACCATTCCAAGTTAAGTCTCCTTCCATCACCATTTATCCCCTCTTTACCTTCTTTTACCTCCCTCCACCCCCTTTCCATCACCATACTGCTCTCTGTGCCTGAGTTTTTTTCTTAATCCCCTCACCTTTTTCAACCAGCTCCCCAACTACCCTCCCCTTTGATAGCTTTCACTCTGTTCCCTGTATCTGTGAGTCTGTTTCTATTTTATTTGTTAGTTTATTTTGTTCATTAGGTTCCACATATAAGTAAAATCATATGGTATTTGACATACACACACACACACACACACACACACACACACACACACACACTAGAGGCTTAATGCACAAAATTCGTGCAAGAGTAGGCCGTCCTTCCCCCAGCTGCCAGCACCGGCTTCCCTCTGGCACCTGGGACCCAGGCTTCCCTCCGGCTGCTGGCTTCATCTGGAAGGACGATGGTCTAATTAGCATATTATGCTTTTATTATTATAGATTTTTAATTATTAAAAAATAACATGTTTAGCATGATTCTCTAATTCAAATAGGAATTATCTCAACTCATGGTAATACTGACTAGCTTCTGATTAAGGATTATGAATAGCACTTAACATATGCACAAAAAAAATACTGTACAAAATCCTAACAATTATCTAATAAATACAATTAGGTTATCCATGATTACATCCCACACCCTCATTTTACAGGATAAGAATCTGGTGGCCAGAGAAGTAAAACTGCCCAGCTGCATGGAGCCGTGGCAGAATCATACAGAATACTTGTTTTAATCAACCATCATTGGTTTATTTCCATGCCCAAATTTAATTTTTATTAAGTTTTCAATTATGTAAGTAAAACATGTGCAAAGAAATGAATACATTACTATCACAGAGACTCACTACCTCTTCACTAGATCTGCTTCCTTATTCTAGAATAGACTTCACTTCCTCAATTGTCTTTTGGGTTGGGTACTGCCATGGAATGGAGTTATAACCAATGTCCCCATGGACATTTCCACTGTTTTTATTTTTTCAATCAGGTAGACGTCAAGAAGAAAAATGTGGCTTTCAGACATGATGAGTCAAATCTTTCTATGGGCATTCTCTTCCAGATACAAAAAATTCCATACACACCCGCCCCCAATTGGTGGAGGACCAGGAGATGGGAGAAGTTTGGTCTCTGAATTACCACCAGGAGGATAGCTGCCATATATCAGGAAAACCCATTTGGACTTTGGAGCCAAATACACTTTTCGGTTATGTTAAGCCACTGACCTATGGAGGTTTATTTGTTTAAGCAGCTAGGGCTAACTTGTACAATGACCAATAAGCCTAAAGTTCCCCTGACCACCCTGAACCCACCAATGGTAGTGCCTTTACCCCTCCCTAGGCCACCTTTGTTATAAGTATGTTATATAGTCTTTGACATTTTAAAATTACATAACTATTTCCATATGTATGACCCATAGAAAGACATATCATTTTGTGGGAGTGCCCTTTGTCTTGTTTTACATTAAAATAATCATGCTAACTGTATCTATATGGAGCTTTTTTTCATTCAATAATACATTTTTGAACTCTAAGGCTAATTCACTTCTTTTAATCACTGCCCAATATTCCAGAATATGGCTGTTTCACACATTAGTTAGACATTCTTAGGTTGAGGGACATATAGATTGTTTTTCAATTTTTCCCAACAGGGTAAACACTGAAAAAGAAAAAATATATATATTTTACTTAACCACGTGTCAGTAATCACCCTTCAAAGTGCTGTGACCAGTTCACTCCCTCATTGCCCTGATAGTACACGTGTTACCCACACTTTCACCAGCACTGAATATTATTAATATCTACATTTTCTACCATTTGGATCACACAATGTGCCCCTCACAAGTGGCAGTTCTCAAGTACTCAAAGCTTTATCTACAGTATGAAATTAGGGGGGATAAATGGTGATGGAAAAAATAAAATAAAATAAATAAATAAAAGTAATTATTCACAGATAGCCTGCTCATGTGGTTATTCCTCCGAGTCAATCATTCACAGTTGATGTTTTCAGATGGTTTGCAGTTTTCTGGGTCCCCCTCTACCCCCAAGCCATTCATTTGCCTAAAGGAAGAAAAAAGTGCTCCAAACTAGAGAAGTGAGAAAATTCTATTCCTTGATATTTCAAAGGTGCCAAACTTCAAGAACTCTTATGAAATTATTTCAATATGATTTATTGGGGCTTCCCAAACTTCCAGGGGAACACTACGAGTCATTCAATTTTGTGTTTTAATATGAGCACAACTCAACTGGGTTAGCGAACTATTGCCAGAGAAACAGAAATATGCCTGTGACTTCAAACTTAATGGAAACCAGGACTCGGCACCTTTGGCCATGCCAAGCGTGGTGAATGAGGTGATTTCCTCTCTGTAGAGAGAGGCAGAGTTGGGTCAGACTGGGCCCTCCCACAGGACTGGGTATTAAGTGGTCCTTAAAACAGAAGCTAATAAAATATAACCCTTTGCAGTGGATTCTGAAGTCAAAGGTTTGTAGAATTAAAATAATCAACCGGGTGCCCCACCTCCTTCTCTCATCTCCATTTGGATCTCGCCCACTTCCTCCATGTTTGCATGCACTGCACTCCGCAAGTTCTCTGCTCACGCAGCACCCTATGTCTAGGGGGTTCTACTCCCTCCTCTTCCACTTCATCCCAAGTCTTAGGCATCCTTAGATCTTAGCTACAGCACCACACCCCCTGGCTGAGCATCATGCGTCTCCTTCAAGTTCCCCACTTCTTTCCTCTGTGCATGCAAAGTGGTTATAGACCTGGGTGCTGCAGTGCAAGTCCCAGATGCATAGACTGGCTGTGCCGTTTACTTACTTTGCGACCTGGATTTATGCTCTTTAAAGCCCAGTTTCTTCATCTGTCAAACGGGCATGGAATCGTCGCTAATAACGGGCAGTTACCAGTATTCGTAAAATTATGCATGCAAAGCGCTTGCACGGAGCCCGACTCCGCTGAGCACTTAACTGCACAGGCTGTGCCTTACCCCACTGCATTGTAATCGTCAATTTTATTGTCTTTCCTTCAGTGACTGTCATTCCCTGAAGGCAGAGAACGTTTCTCGATCATTTCAGTATCACAGCACATCCGTGATGTAAATAGCTACTTAAGAGATGTTTGGCAAATGGATGCATGCGGACTTGGCATGTCTATTTAGACGCCTGCCAACCTCCAACTGGTTATGCGCGCAGGCAGGTTTCAACGCAGAGCTAAAGCCACTTTCACAGTTCAGGGCTGGGAACCAAAACCCCAAGAACAGGTTCTAGGGGCCCCGTATCTGGGATTTTCACAGCCGAATGCTCTATTTCAGATCATTAAGAATTAGAGTCTAATCATTTGGAAAGTTTCATCTTGGGTTTTAAGTTCATTTTGAATTTTCCAAGTTAAACAAAACGCATCCTACCTGAGACTGCTTAGTCTGAAGGGCTTCTCCCTTATAGTCGCTGTGTGTATACTTCATAAACATCCAAATTCCATATAGAAGAGTATACTTCTTTAAAAAGAAGAAGAGTGAGGGGAAGAGAGAAAGACTCCATTTGCAGGCCAGGCCAGCATTCCAGGGGCATTTTACAGGGAAGTAAAAATCCTTGAAAGTGAGAAGTACTAAGAGGGTGAGCTGCCCATTCTGCAGTGGCCCATTGGTGCCCCTGACTAAATAGGCATTGCATGGCTTAAACATTCTTGCGGCACACCGGTTGAAAAATCACTATGCTAGGTGGTTAGAGAAGACCCAGCCCGGGTTGGGGTACGAAACACAGGCTGTGGAATCAGACAGGACCAAATCCCTCTTCTGCCCCCACACAAATCCACAGTTTACCACAGTGACCAGGAACGGGTCCCTCGTTCCTTTTATCTGCACCTCCCCCCATGTCAATGCACATTCTTGTGTTCCTAGGTGGCTGGCCATATGCTAGTTACACAGAAATAATATTACTTTTTCTCCAGATGACCTTGAGGATTGGCTGAAATCGAAAATCACATTATGTGTCCAGTCAAGTTCTCAGGACACAACAGAGCTCCATCCACTCCATGGGCCGGGACCCAGAGCTGGGCCTGCACACAGCAAGTACTCCAAGCTCCTTCCTGAAGGCAGGAACGAAGGTAGAAATACGAACACCATGTCCAGGATCATACAATCCAAGTCTACATTCTACCATCTACACGGGAAAACAAGGTCATTGCTTGAAGGGTTCAGAGAAAGCAGTGCCTGTCCCCACACCATGCTCTCTCCCTTCCTAGCAAACCCAGGGTGACCTCTTCAACTCCCAACTTGTCCAAGCATCCAAGAATTAAACACAGCAGGGCAGGGTAATCTAGGGACATTTCTCCTGCTAGTCTGTTATTATTTTCTCAAATCTTTGAAAATGCTATGTATTCTTTTCATATTGCATTTTAATGACTGCTGCTATGTAACTTGTTACTTTAATAACATCTCTTCAACATTCTTTCTTCTCCCTCCCTTTCTTCTCTCTCACTCTCTCTCTCTCTCTGTCTCTCTCTCTCTCTCTCTCTCTGTCTCTCTCTCTCTCTCCCGCTCTCTCTTTTTCTTTTCTTCCTTTCTTCCAAGGCTTTTGTTACCAGAATCTCAGCTCCTTCTCAGCGGGAACATAAAGCAGTGTGGGTTTATGGCTACCGTAAAGAAGAAAGTTTGAAAGGCAAAACCAGAGACGTGATCCCCGGCTTTATAACCAACTCCTGTCAAAACATAACAAACCACAGCCAGACATGAGCCACGGTGACAGAATGCAAGACCATAAAGATGATGGAGATCAGCCGGGACAGGCACTTTACAGAAACAAACACCTTCCTTGCAACAGACAGAGCGAGAGCAACACTGAAAAACCCTTCCTAGGGAGAAAAAAAAAAGCCATGGTCGGAAAAATAAGGACAAAAACATAAAATTCAAATGACAACCCAGCCCAAGGAGATAACCCAAGGCAGACAAAGAATCCAATTTTACTAAATCAAGCTGACACCTCCTCCTGACTTTAATTGACCTCAGAAAGCTGGATCCTGAGCAAACATAAAATTAAGAAGGGGGAACATCCGGCGCAGAAATGGAGCGTTGGCATGGAGCTGTTTTAAGTTTTCCTCTCTCTGCACATTCTTGGTTCTGTATAGGAAACGTGGAATCATCCATTGCGCGGTAGCAGCCATGGCACCTGGCATGAGGTCAGGGAGACGTTGTCCCTATGTTACCACGTGGAAGGTTCCAGATCTGAGTCGGGATCCTGCAATATGTCCAGACAGTAATTCAGGTTTCTATGGTAGTGTCATTGTTGGAAAGAAGCTCAGGAAGAGGAAGTAAAACAAATGCAGGCACCTTATCAGGAAGCCCAGAAACCTGTCTTGTGTTAAACTGGAAGCATTACAAATGCAGGAAGCACCCCACTGGCCTCTATTTGCCAAAGTCCCTTACTAAGGGTGGTATGTTTTGCAAAACCTCCCCGTAGTCTCTAGCCTTCCTCTTCTGGACATTGCTTCTGACCTTTTCTCCTTTATTTTTTCTGAATACCTCCTTCTCTTCTTCTGCTCCCAACGTGGTGACTACTTTTTTTTAAAATATATTTTATGGATTTTTTACAGAGAGGAAGGGAGAGGGATAGAGAATTAGAAACATCAATGAGAGAGAAACATCGATCAGCTGCCCCCTGCACACTCCCCACTGGGGATGTGCCCGCAACCAAGGTACATGCCCTACACTGGAATCGAACCTGGGACCCTTGAGTCCACAGGCCGACGCTCTATCCACTGAGCCAAACCGGTTAGGGCGGGGACTACTTCTTCCAGTGTGCCTTCTCTGATTCCCACAGGGCAAACTGGTTGGGTGTATCTCATGCAAGTTCCATTGACAACCTACACATCTCTGTTACAGTATTTATCGTATTACAGTGGTTCTCAGACAGAAGACAGTGGGGGAGCATGTTAAGATCAAGATTCCCAGACCTCAGCCCCAAAAGCATCTGTTTCAGTGGGACTGGGATGGGGCCGGGGTCTGGCATTTTTAACAATATCCCGGGTACTTGGGAGGCAGGTGTTCCCTAGGCCCTATTCAGAGACATGGCTCTGTTTCAGCTGCCTGTGTGTCTTCTGAGTACACAGCTTCCAGGAGAAGAGTCACCATCTGCCTCGTTTCAGGGCACCCAGCACCCAATCACAGCCATCCCCCATCAAGTCATTGTAAAAACGTATGTGTGTGAGTGTGTACATGTTTGTATGTATGTGTATATGTATATTTGTATGTATGTGTCTTTGGTGCATATATTTGTGTGTGTACATGTATATGTGCCTGTGTGTTACTGACTGAATGTGACATGGAGTGTGTTTGGTACATTGTGGTTGGCTTTGTTCAACAGAGACGCTAATGATCAAGGCATGGCACGCTGGGGCATCTCATAGTCTCCAGATGTCCCAGAATTCTTCCACGAGGAGCTGCCAAGGGAGTGGATGGGATTCTCAGAACACAAAAAGCAAACACTTGTGTTAACTGTTACCAACAACTAGGTAATGTGCTGGCCTCCAGGTTTCCCTGCTGATTGCTCCAGGGCTCAGACTCCCACAAAGGGAACTCCATGCCACCAAGCAGGAACCTCCCCTGGTGGCACTCTGCTGGGAGGCCATTTCAAACAGCCCAGACTGTGGTGGGGCCACATGATGAGATAATTGTGGGAAACAGATTTGAAAGGCGAAAGGTGAAATCTCTTTTCTGACATTCCTAACAGCTACATTTCTAGACTACCAGCACTCCACTTAACACGTTAAAATACAACTGAATGCTGAGCTTTCCCCAAGGTTCATTATAGTAGGGCCTTTGCATGATGAATTTGGTGCAGACTAGGGATTTGCAGCAATCCAAGAAGGTAATTCCCGGAGCCACCGGGCCATTGTATGTATGACTTGATAACCGGGGCGCTCATTCGTACAGTATCAGGCTGTGGAGATATGAACAATATCTCGCTGGTGGATAATACCAGTTGTCAGGCATATGTTTTATAATCCCCACAACTCCCTTTTGTTTTTACAAGCTGCTGGTGGATATCTTCAATTTTTTTTTTCTTCTTGGCTGCATAGAACTTTGGGAAGGCTTTATTCTTTTTCCCCATTTTGTTTATCAGAGAAGTTAATGGTACAGAAAATTTAACAAGAAAAAAATCAAGATAGCCGATAAAAATATTATAAATAACCATTTCATCAGCGCTTTAAGACCACTGAAAAGATCAAGATGCACGTGTTAAATGTCTGTAGCCAACACAGGGAGGATCTTGCAAATTTCAGAGGCTCTGCTTTCTCTGCCTAAAGAGTTATCGGGCTCAGGATGGAATGGTCGGTGACATCTCTCTAGCCCCTGGTTGTCCAAAAGCCCTGTAGGGGAAGGGATAATATCTAGCTCTGTCACCACTATATCATGAACGTTCAAAACAGTGCCTGGCACAGTTGCCAAATAATTACTGTGTTTGTTTATCATGTAGAGTCTCTAACAGCTGGAAGTCAGATACGATCAGATTGACTGGGGTTAGGAGCCAAGCCTGGCTGATAGGACCCAGGGAAACGGATGAGCCTGTGCGGAAGGTGTAGGCAAGAGAAATCAGGCAAGAAGGAAGCTCTGAGTGGTTACAATGAAAAGACTAAGGCAAACTGGAAGAGGACACCAATGTCAGGCTGAGACAAACGTGATGAAGACCACAGGCAGGAAATGAGAAAAGAGCGTGTTCCAAATCAACAGAGAATTGGTGTTGCCAGGAAGGTTTTTCCAAACTTTTGAGGGTTCTTCCTTGTGGAAGAAACCCCACTGATGTGATACTTCTCACTTCTCTCTGCTTCTTTCTTCACTTCAACTGGGAAGGAGAGGAGGTGAGAAGAGTGATAAAATCTTATCACAGAGTTGAAAGTTTAGAAGGAGAATCCTTTTCTTGGATACAAGGTCTACTGAGAATGCATGTGTTGCTAGCATCTCCAGGGCTGAGCCCTGTCCTAGAGGGTAAGCAATGAACACTGGTGACTGGAGAGTAAGTCTACTTGCTCTTATACTTGATGTTAGGAAGGCCTTTGCATATAAATATAAGCCATATTCTCCAATAACTGTTTGTACCAGAATTAGAAATGGTGTCTTTTATATCTGCCATCTTCTTTGTCTTATTTCTCAATTGGTTCAGAACTTGGGTTTAAAAAATGTGTCGCTTATTGGAATCTCAATTCACCGACAAATAGTTGGCAGGTAGCGAACAAATTTAAACCTAATTCAATTTCACAAATGCTTTTCACATACCTACTATGTATTCAGCACCATGTTGCATGCTAGAGTGATTACAGCAGCAACCAAGACAAGATATCAGGCCAGGATACTATCTATGTGACATTCCAGACTTGAGATAGAGGAGCATGACTTTGATGTCATAACAACTGATTTACTAACAAAAGGTATCCACACTTTAAGCAACCTGGGACTTTCTGCAGCTCCAAATGCATCTGGTAATAGGAGTTCCTTAAAGACAAAAACTCTGCCTTAGTCTTTGTCTTAGTTCCTGTGTCTAGAAAAAGGCTTAGCATAGAGCATCATAATGGGATGGTTGGCTGGCTGGCTGGCTGGATAGATGGGTGAGTCTTGCTGGATATCAGATGTACATTAAGAAGAAGACAAAAATCACCTCCACCTCAACTGATCAGAGTGACAAGTTAGAGAGGGTCTGAGCTCTCCTGGATAAATTCTGTAAGCTCCTAAATAAATTGTGTAAATTTCGAAAGATGTTTTGAAATACCATAGTGGGAATTTTCCCTAGATTAAGGTCCATCTTTCAACAGTTCAAGTGAAGGAGCTTTGAAATAAAGACAGATAATGGCTGCTGGGCAGGTGGCTAATGAATCTATACAAGGAGGCTTCTGTCTCTTCCTTCCTGAGTTTTTTCTTCTTCTCATGCAGCCAAGAAATAAACAGTGGAACTTGCTTTCTGATAGGGAAGGCTACTTTGATTTTCTAGCTGAGTGGGCCAGGTATCAGTTGGAGAAACAACAGTGAATGCTTACTTAGACTCAAAGAAACCACAGACTAGATTATACATTTGGAGGGGAGCAAATAAAGTGAAAAGCAGAAACTATGAATGCCTGGTCCATAGGAGGCATTCAATAACTAATGGTTGAATGACATAAATGAACCAGACACATCTTTTAAAAAAGAAAGCCAGATGGGTACAAGTCAAAAATCACTGACATGAGGCAGTGGCTCAAGTTACAGGCAATAGCTTTTGTATAATTTCCCCCCACACCCCAAATCCCTTGAGTTTCCAGGAAGCAGTGGGGATTAAAGAAAAGATATCAAGAACAACAGCTATTGACCAACTTCATGTGGCAGTTTTGAAAGAAAAGCTTTAGAACTCGGCTTTTACTCAGCACACAAATTATTAAAGGGTTTGAGCAAGGCAGGAGCGGGTCTGGATTTCAGTATTTCTTAACTTAAATTTTAAAAAAAATTTTTGGATAACAGTCAGTAGTGCTAGTTTTCTCTGTTAATATTTATGTCAAATCATTGAGAAACTATAAATGAATTTTATGGATCTGGTATGGGGTGAATGCATGTGTTAAAGGAGAAAAACTACTTTAAATCTCTAGTATTGGCAAAAAAGAGTTATTCATATCAATTTTAGAGCCTCAACCGAAACCTCTACAAAAGCATTCTCATACAAAAGCTGTTGTCCTAAGGTCTATGACCCTGTATGATGGTCTACATTCTGATTAACTTTCTGTTCTATCAATGTCCGATTTTACCATGATTATTTTTCTATACCTACCTCTAGACACTTTCAACCAACTCTCAAAGAGTGTCACTGTTCCATTCCAAAGCTGAACCTATGGCTAGGATGTAAGTTCCAAGAGGGAGGGCTCTTGTCTTTTTGTTCAGTCCTGTGTCTCCAGCATCTAGCTGATTTCCTGGCACAGAGCAGGCACTCAATAAATATTTGGTGGATGAATAAATAAATAAATAACGACTGGTATGAATTTGGCAAAATAACACTCGTTGTGAGTAACTGGAGAGAAATGAGAGGCAGGAAAAGGACATGCAAAATAAATAAAAAAGGACAAAATGTTCTGCAAAGAAATGCCATTTTATTGCTTTTAAAGATGCTCTTTAAAATCTATGACTATCAAGTGCTAACAATTTAAGTGATACTTGGAGATACTTGAATAAATCAATACAGCCACCTTTATAATTATCTTATGGAATACATTCCCAGAAAGCAGCTTCATATACTTGAAATATATATAAAAGTTTAATACTCCCATATTTTCTACCATCACTGGACTTGCCATTATTCATTTGTGAAGCAAATTGTTTTTGGTTCCATTGAGAAAGAATTTCATACCAATTCAAATTACCATGATTTTGAATTTGAGATATTCAAATATAAAAAAATTTTCTAACAACTGATAATGTCATAGTAGTAACAGCTCTCATTGTCATTATCCAAAACCTGTCTGCCAATAACTGCTACAGCTACTACTAAGAATGAGGTGACTAGCTAACTAAATTTAAGTTCTTATCATTGGATTAAGTTGTTTATTTTTTAACCTGTGTTATCTCCTCCAATACTCTCAACATCTTTACACCATAAACACTACTAACATCCCAATTTTACAGAGAAAGGGACCGAGGCTGAGACAGAGAAAGGTCACACATCTGGATCATCAGACTCCAAACTCAATCAGTCCATACTATATCTTGTGCAATCTCTTTTATTGTTAGGACAGTTATGTGTCCCCTGCATTTTTATTTACCTTCATGCACAATCCAGCATGATGTCATCCATGTAAGAGATGTGCAAAGTTTTGCTAGATTGATGTCATTGTGTGAAAAAAAAAGGCTATAAATGTACAACTGGTTATTTTTAAAAAATACTAAAGAATTGATTTTTGTGGATAGCACTTCAAAGAGAATATATAGTATCTGTTTAGGAAAGTTTCGATATACAGGGATCTTGAAGATCACCCAGTCTAACCATGTGCCAAAAGTATCTGCCCAAGTTCAATAGTCTTTGAAATCTTTCAATGGCTACTCCCATTGCCTTCAAGATGAAGTTTGGACTCTTTAATATGACCTGTGAGAATCTTCCATGGCCTGTTCCCTGCTTATCTCTTTGATCTTATTGCTCTGCCTCTCTGTTGCTCCTCATTCTCCCCTGTCTCCCTCTGGGTCCCTGTCACCTACCCCATGTCCCAGACAGGCACACGCTCTTGGCTGTAGCAGCACAGAACTTCTTACAGCTCCTCTGAACCTGACAGCTCTCCTTCGCTTCCGCACTTTAGCTCATTAGGTTCCATCTGCTTGGAATGTCATTACCTCCCTCTGGTTAATTTGTACTTTAAAAACCACCTCCAGGACATTTGGAGACAGTGTCGCCTAGCAGTGCTTTCGCCATTCTTCCTGCTCTTTGTAACACAGCACATCTCACCCTGGACTGACAGTATGCGTGGCTCCCTCTGAGATCATTAGCTCTCTGAAGGTAGTGGCTACCAGGTCTATTTTCTCGCTGTGTCCCTGGGGTAGCAGGGACAGAGTAGGCTGGATACATATTTGGTGAATAAATGAGTAAGACTCAGAAACAAGAATTTTGATGCCCACTGAGTTCTCTTCCATGAATATATCAGCTTATCAACCACAAAAACCACAAAAGCAGTCAAGTCTGCCTGTAGTACAGTCTTCTGAATACCGGCCATGGTTTTCACATGGGAAGTGGTCTAAGCTGCCCTGGAAACCCACAGAGGCTAAACCAGAGCCCTGAAGCCTGCTAGCTCCCTATTAACAATGGGAAGTGCTTCTTGATGTGGGAATGCTGTTGCTCCTGCCATAGCATCCTTCGTGGTAAATAATGTCTCAAAACGTCCCAGGGAGGCAAGTCACTTCCAGGCCCCACAGCATCTAGAGAACCCTTCTCATTCCCTTCTGCTCTGTGCTGGAATGACAGTGGGTTCAATAGGGTCTGTGAAGACCATCTTGTCCAACACTCTCATTCTGACATAGTTGATATAGGACAGGGGACTGAAGTCTTGAACGTCCACTGGGTAGCAGGCAGCACACCATGTATTTGAACCAAGGTTTTGTGCATTATCTTAATTTATTCACAGTGTGCCCTAATGAGGTAGGAACTGCTATTAACCCATTTGTACAAATGAGGAAGGTGAGGCTTAACAGTGATGATAGTAGCTTGTCCAAAGTCACACACTGGCTAGAACATCTGTGATCTATCTCATCCACTACTCTGAACCACCACATTCCAATCAGAATTCACATTAGCTACTGGACTACCTAGAGAAGGTAAGATACACCCCTTGTTACCAATGGGAGCTCCTGGGTTTTCATTTGGCAGCACCTCATTTTCTCTCTCACTGTTCTGCAGTCACACAATGCCAAATGTCAGATGTCACTGTACTCTCAACATACTGCCCTGGGAGACATGCCATCATAAAGCCTAAAGTATGAAATTGGTCATAAATAACCAGCATCTGGGTCCTCACCCTAATCCCTGGAACCACATCCAAGTCCCACTTCAGCTCTGAGCCTCTGAGCTACCTTCACATAATGGGCCCCACCAGCTACTCAGAACTCCATTTTGGTGCCTTGGAGTGGTACATGGGAGGCACTGCATAATCTGGCCCAGAAATATTACCAAGTATTTCATGCTTCCTTAGGCCTTAGGGCATTACCTATACTGTACCTCCTACCAGGACTGCTCTCTTTCCATCTCCTCTGTTCCTTCCCACAATTACTATCTTTCTGATGAACTCTTATACATACTTCAAAACCCAGTTAACAAACCATTTCCTTTAAGAAGTCTTCATCTGGTGACCTACCTGCATCCTAGTCTCTCAGGCTGGGTCAGAGGAGCCAGTAGGGTCCTCCCATAACACAAAGTATTTCCTCTCACATAACATGCATCACACTGTATTATAATTATCTCTATCTATATCTTCTTTCTCTTTGAACTAAGAGTGCTATATACTTCTGATTCTCAAATGTACAGTGAAGGGGGTCAAAATATCTTTGAAATGAATACATAAATGTGAGAGGCAAAGCAACCCCATAGGAAGACAGAATGTTTTGCCCCTGGGATGTGGCTCTACAAAGAGGCATGAAGCTCTCTGGCCCTGTTAGTAAGTTACTACACATCCCACTGAGGGGTGGGAGAAAGTGACTTCTGAGGACTGGCCTGAATACCCACCCACTGCAGACATGGAAGGTCAAGCAGCTGAAGTGCAATAAACATGTATCAGCAATTTACGAGTTGGATTCTGCCCCTTTCCACTGTGTATACACACCAGGAGAGAAACACAAGTTGATCCCTGTGTGGGTAATAAAAACCCAGAGAAGATTAGAAAGGTTCATGAATGGGCCAGAAAGTCCCTGAGCTTTGAGTTAAACACAAGGAAAGGAAAAGTAGGCTCTGTTTCACATGTTTTGGGTTTAGTGAAATTGGACGATACATCTTGCCTAGCACCTCTTCAACTAACTCCTAAACCCTCATAAATTCTAAGTGAATCAGAAACATACGGGGTGCATTCCTCTGACTTAATTTGACACGATATTGTTTTGTAAGAATTATGTGGATTCCAGGGAACCCTTGAAAATGTCATTCCTTCATCTCATGCCCACAAAGCTCCAAGTAGGGAACATCATGTGGGCCCTGAGCAGCCTAGGAAGGGCCTGAGCCAGGGGGATCCTGAGCAGGGCCTGAGCCTGTGATCAGAGCCGAGGGGGCCCTTGCCCAGGCCTAATGCCTCGGCCAGAGGAGGGAGCTGGGCAGGGGCGGAGCCGGCGATTGGAGGGAGCTGGGGGTCCCCTGCCCAGGCCTAAAGCGCCGACCAGAGGCCTTAGGCCTGGGCAGGGGCTGATGGGAGGGAGCTGGGGATCCCCTGTCCAGGCCCCAAGCCTTTAGGTCTGGGCAGGAGCCGAGCCGGGGATCGGTGTGAACTACAGAGGAAACACCTTTTCTGACTGCTCATTGGCTAAGCTCCCTGTATGCCACTGGTAATATTCTTAGTATCTTGGGTAATAAGAATCCAAGAAGTTGACCTAGGGTTTTTCCACCACACTCCTGGAGAAAAAAACAAAGGTCTGCTGCTGGAGGGCTAAGAAATGTCATATCCTGCCCTAGCCGGTTTGGTTCAGTGGATAATGCCTCGGCCTGCTGACCACAGGATCTGGGTTCAATTCTGACCAAGGGCATGTACCTAGGTTGCAGGCTCCTCCCTGGCCAGGGCCCAGGTCAGGGCTCATGCAGGAGGCAACCAATCAAAGTGTTCCTCTCACTGTGATGTTTCTCTCTGTCTTTCCCTTTCTCTTCCACATTCTCTAAAAATCAATGGAAACATATCCTCAGGTGAGGATAAAAAAAATAATAAAAGAAATGTCATATCCTATGAAAGACACATCTTGAAAATGCCTAAAGAAAGTTGTCATTTTTTCATGGTGAAGAGACTGGAGTCCGTGTTGATGAAAACACCTTGGTGGCTGTGGGACTGGCAGTGGCTGCAGCAGCAGGGTGATGGGGCTGGTGCCCTCCCCTGATCAGCCTGGTCCCCTCCCACAAAGGGAGGCCAGACTGTGGCTTAGGCCTGCTCCCCAAGGGGAGCAGGGAGCGGGCCTAAGCGGTCAGTAGGACATCCCCTGAGGGCTCCCAGTATGTGAGAGGGGGCAGGCTGGGCTGAGCGACCCCCCCCCCCAGTGCACAAATTTCGTGCACCGGGCCCCTAGTGCTGCTACAAAAAAGAAGGAACTGTTACCATTTGCAACAGCATGGATAGAACTGGAGAGCATTATGCTAAGTGAAATAAACCAGTCGGAGAAAGATAAATATAACATGATCTCATTCACATGTGGGATATAATGAACAACATGAACTGATGAACAAAAATAGATCCAGAGACAAGATAACACTGAACATACCATCCAACCTCAGAGAGAAGGCGGGGGGGGGGGGTGTTAGAGATCAACCAAAGGACTTGTATGCATGCATATTAGCATTACCAATGGACACAGACACTGGGGCAGTGGGGGCTTGTCCTGGGGGGTGGGAGTGGCCGGAGAGGGGTGTCAATAGGGGAAAAAGGAGACATATGTAATACTTTAAACAATAAAAACAAGCAAATATCAGCTTGTAGGAAACTTGGTAATGTGATGGTGTCACTGAGGACTCAGCTTTGACCTGAAACTCAGGGGCAAAGCCATTATTATTTGTGCTGACAAGAAAAAGAGTATTCATGTCATAATATAACATATTATTATATTGTACAGTTCTTTTTTAAACTCTGTAATAAAAACTGTAGTCATTTTCCCAAGAAAAGTCATAGAATGATCAGATTATAAACTCTATAAGTAAAAATATGCTGGAGACCTTCAAAAAATATTTTTTTATTGATTTCAGAGAGGAAGGGAGAGGAAGAGATAGAAACATCAATGGCAAGAATCATTGATAGGCTGTCTCCTGCATGCCCCCTAGTGAGGATTGAGCCTGCAACCCAGGCATGTGCTTTACCGGGAATCGAACCAGGACTTCCTGGCTCATATGTTGACACTCAACCATTGAACCACACCGGCCGGGCTCCCAGATCTTTTAAACAGACATCACTTACACAGAGATAGCCAATGGATTTCAGCTCATGGATTCAGTTCAAAGGAGTGGTAGGCAGTGCCTGAGCACTGTGTTGAGAAAGATTTTGGAGCCATTGGCATTAATTAAAAGAGCATCAAGA
The DNA here is from genome assembly GCF_000147115.1 of Myotis lucifugus. Lineage (NCBI taxonomy): Eukaryota > Metazoa > Chordata > Mammalia > Chiroptera > Vespertilionidae > Myotis > Myotis lucifugus. The sequence continues at coordinate 935,544 of NW_005871415.1, forward strand.
TTGATTTTCGAAGTCTGCTTTGGACATAGGTGAAGGGAGTGATGGGATGCCATGCATTTGCTCTTCCTGGTTTGTGCTGTAATGCAGCTGTGCCCTTAAGAGCTACTGAACAGTGTGTGGGGATGTTTACTTCTCTATGAAACCATCAGAGAGTTCATACGTTTGAATTCTTGTGTTGGGGGGAGAAAGAGAAAGAAATAGATTCTGTGTTTCCTCCTTTGCTGTATCTTTAGTATTGGTTTGCCATTGGGAGCAACCACTCTCTTTTATTTGCTCTTTCTAATCTCCCATAAATTAGCAAACCGGTAACCAAACCTTTCAGGAATGTGTAAATAGAGTAAATATGGTCTGCATCCGGGCTCATGGGCTTTGGTATGAGTGAAATACCAGAGCATTGCCTCATGGGATTTATCATTCTTTTGGAGGCTCTGGTCTTCATTTTGTATGTCCTCATTTCTCAGGTATGTTCAAGACATGAGGAGGTGCTCACTAAAATATGGCCCCTACAGACCTGAAGAAGCATGATCCCACAGATGGTTAGCCATCTAGAATTGCTTCAGGTTTAGGATTGTTTTACATAGAGGCGCAGGCAGCATAAAACAGTTGTGTGACATTGAGGGTCAAATCCTGAAAGTCATGAATATGTGATCCCCACTCCACAGATGAGAACACCAAAGCTCAGGGAGCCCTATTGGAGGCAGAGCTGAGACTGCAGCCAGCCTGGTCCATGGGGAATGTCACACAAATGCAAAAACACCTTATCACTCTCTGCTGTCCCCGAGAGCCTGCACTTGATCCTCCTCTCCCAAAGTTATTAGACTAACGAAACTGAAACTGGAGATGCTCAGAGATCACACTGAACAGACAACAGGCCCGAGGCATCATGCCTGATGCCAGTCTATGGGTGTAGGTGGGGCAGTCTATGGGGTTCTGTGCTTCTGTTGGCGTCCTCTGGTATTTAGGAGATAAGCTGATCCCCAAACAAACAGATTATGTAATTCACCTGAAGATTCTATTTATGTATTTTGCTTTCAACTCAGCATCTCTATTCTTTGAGGTTACTAATAGGATTCACTTTATATTTGGGTAAGGGGGATGCGAGGGGAAGGGCACAAGAGGGCAGTTGGAATTGGTGAGGAACTCAAACCACATCATGATTTTAGAGAGCATGTTTTTAAAATTTATAATTTACCTCCCAGTTAAAACAAGAACAAAGCGCTCCGAAGCAGCTCAGAGTATTAAAGCCCATCGACGTCAAAGCAGTTCAAACAGGATTTGCAAACAGGAGAGCTGAGAAGCCATTTGGAAGGAAAAGCGATATAATAGCCTAGGACTTTAGGAAGCTCTCTCAGTGTGCAGGAGCGTTTTCCTCAGTTGGCACTCCCTGATAACAGAGGCTTTCCAGACAGGAGTCTGGTCAGCTCTGCTCTAATTGAAAGCGGAAACCCCCATCTGATCACAACAGTTTAGGTGCAGAGATTCCTCAAAACCATTTGTTCTGGGAAGAACAAAAGTGCCTACTGTCTCATGGTTGTAAATCATTGGCTTTGAAAACACTTTCTTCAGCCCGGTCCAGCCCAGGTAAAATATTCACCATTCCTACATTTGTGGAGTCTAAATGAAGGAGGTTTAATCACAAAACCTGGGTTGCTTCTCTCATGCTCACAGCAGGAATCCCAGTTCTCCATGAGGAAAGTTCGAATGTTCTATTGAAGTCCTTTTCTAGTGGCTACTTCCCCCCCTTCCCTTAGAGAGAAGGTAGCTTTTGATTGAAAGAGCTGCTACTCATGTAAACAATTATGTGGGTGCTTAAATAATAAAATGTGATTGCTTTATATAGTTAATGATGCCTTATTAATTCCACAAATATTTATGGAATGCATACACTGAGCTAGCTGTGGGGCTGGCTACACCATCAACCAAAGGTCCCCATCTGTCCTTGTGGAGTTTAAAATCTACTTGACAATAAGCAGATGATTCCTCAAATCTATGTGTAGTAATACACTGTAATGAAAGCTATCAAGGGAAGCCCTGGATGCTCTATGAGCTAATGGGGAGATGGGGTGGGGTGGGTGTCAGGAGAAGCCATGGAAAGCAGTCTGGGAATATGGTAGTGGAGATAACAGCATGACAATAAATTATTCTTTAATATTTCACTTGTGGAGCTTTTGTCTTCCATCCTTCTACTGAGAGTCAGCCAAGAGGTAGTCACCATGGCAGATACGTGACATAAAAGGTGAATAAGCCACACCCTCTGTCAAAGAAGAGGTTGCAGAGCCTACTGGACTCGAGAGCCTCGTGCCAGGGTTCAAATCCTGGTTCTGCTACTTACCCGCTGGACAGCTGGGACAAGCAAGTTCACAAATCTCTGCTTCCTTTCCTCTTTTTTAAAAAAAATGTTATTGGCACCCACTTCAGGGGTTGATAGGCTTATAAGGGTTAAATAGATGAATATACACTGTGTGCTTAGAACAGTCCCTGGCCCATGAGAAGGGCTCTGTGTTTGCATACATATATGGATTGTGCAGCCTGGGGGGAGGGACAGTTATATAAACCACTAGCTGAGGGAAAAGACTACATAACTGCAGCTCATGTGAGTGCAAAGATTAGACAATCTATATAATAGAGAGATATGCTAATTAACCGGAATGCCATAATGGGTTGACCAGACGGGAGGAGGTTGTGTGCACAGCATCGGGGGCAGGGCGGCAGGGGCCTCCGCGCCTGCGCTGGGGGAGGGCCTGATCCACAGCGGCCGGGGCCGGGAGGGAGGCAGGGCCAGACCAGAGGGTGAGCGGCACCACACAATTTTGAATTGCGCACTGGGCTCCTAGTGTATCTATAAAAGGCTCAATTTTGCAGAGCCATGCAAAGAGAGCTCTGTTCTTTGATCCAGCATCTCCTGACTTCCTCAACCTCCCCAGCTGCTGTAGCTGCTGCAAGTACCCAGTGAGAGTTATCAGGGCAGGAGCATGAAGTGGCCTGCAGGGAACACCCCTTAAATATTTATTGAGTGAACAGAGGATGAGAGCTCAGGAGTCACCTGGCCCAGCTCAGCCAAATCCAGCTCAGGAGTGCTCAGAGAGCAGGGCAACTCGAGAAAGGAGGAACTCAATGTAAAGAACTCCATCAAAGAGCAGGAGGTGGCCTCAACTGCAACGACATCCAATGTGCCAACCTGTTCTCTTATTTTCAAATTATTTTTTATTGCTTCTGTGTTTTGCCAACCCAACCCTTCCCATACTGCACTTTCAATGTGTGCATCTATTTTCATCTATTCATTCATTTGGCAAAAATGTATCCAGTGAATCACTGCTACCTGCCAAGCACTGTGCTGGGCATTAGGGCGTCCAGGTGGGCACCTTCCGTTCCCTGAATGCATGGTTATCTCCAGTACTCAGCATAGACAGGGCGGTGTGTGACATAGGACAAGAGCATGGGCTCTGCCACAGAAAGCAGCACAGGATTCCGTGGGAGCACAGCGCAGTCTCTGATTCCCAATCTGTAAGAAATTGTAACTCTTTCAATGCCTATTTCCCAGGGATGTGAAAGCATAGAGTAAACTCAGGCTTAGAGTCTTCAATTTTTAACTAAAGCAGCAATTTCAACCTTCTCCATCTCATTGCACACATAAACTAATTACTAAAATTCTGGGACACACCAAAAATATATATTGTATTTCTGCTGATCTGACAAAAAATTTTATTGTATTATGCCTATGTGGTATAATTTTGATTCATTCACACTGGTGGCTATTGTTGAATTGGCTGTTGTCATTTTTTTTTATTTGAAAATGTAAAAGGAAAGAGGTCAGTGCCCTCGACTAAATTAGTTAGGTACTGTATGTTTTAAAAATTCTTGGGGCACAATGATTGAAAATCACTGGAATAATTTCAGAGAGGTGTTTGAGAGCTTTGAAAGAAATTGATAAAGTTTGCAGGAAGAGGTAAGTAAACTAAGGAAAAATTATAACCCTTACTTGGTTTCAGATTTTTCCCTATGAATAATTACATGTAGAATTAATTCTAGGCAAAGTGTTTCTAACACTGTCTGGCTGAAAAGAAAAAGAAAAAAAAACAATTTCTGTTGCCATGTGAAATAATTTAAAGGTTAAAAAGCTAATTGTGCTCAATTGGGTCTATAGAAATTTGGCATGGGCACGACTTGGCTACAGAGAGAGCTATAAAACAAAACCAAAGATAGGTGTAGCATTCTAAATACAAGCCTGGCAAAAATAAATATTTTAATGAGAAAAGGATAGCAATTATGATGAAAGAAAATAAATATAGAAGAAGCTGAAGTCAGAGAAAAACTTTTTTTCAAATATTTAGTGTAGATCCCATTTCACATTAAATTAACTCCTTCTATGAATATGGAACCAGGGATCTAGCTGTGCTAGGAGCAGGTGGAACAGATGTAGCTCTGCCTTCAAGGCACTGGCACTCGTGCAAAACACTCATAGCAGACAGATGACAACCAGCATCCATTACCCATCAATTTCCAAATGATTCTGTAATGTCTCACTTTGTTGGAATAGGTTAATCCCCAAACTTCTATTTATCTGTCTATATATCTGTCTATCTGTCTATCTGTCTATCTATCTGTCTATCTATTCATTCATGAATTCTTTGCTAAACATCTACCATGTGCCACCCTATTATGTATATTTTTTAAGCACCCTAGATTCCTTTACAGTACTTCTCTCAATGGTAACATACTACTTATTAGTGTAATCACCTTTATTCTGTAAGGAATATGAAGGCAAATATTCTAACTTGGGGTCTGCAAAAAAAATTGCAGAATGAACAAATAGATGAACTAATAGATGAGTAAAGAAATGGATGGGTAAATAGAAAACAGTAATATAGCTTAGTAAGTACAATAATAAAAACTTTAAAAATGGCTAATCCTATCTAATAAAGATGGGATATGCAAATTGACCATCACCTTGTGACAAAGATGGTGACGCCCACAGCCAATGAGGAGGGAATATGCAAATTGATGCGACAAAGATGGCGGCGGCCAGGCTGGGACACTTGTGTCGTCACCATGGCGACGACGCAGGAGTTCTGCCCCGCCCCGGCCGCTCTGGGCTTCTGGGCAGTGTGCGAAGGTGGAAGGTGGCTCCAGGCCAGAGCGAAGGCAGAAAGGCAGCTCCGGGCCAGAGGGAAGACAGAAAAGCAGCTCTGGGATGGAGTAAAGGTGGAAAGGCGGCTCTGGCCGGAGTGAAGGCAGTGTCGGCAGCCAGGGGAAGGAAGGCCTATTCTTGCACGAATCTTCGTGCATTGGGCCTCTAGTGGATTATAAATGGTTAGCTGAACATAAAGGACCTCCTAAGTGTGCTGAGCTGTTAGAGAGATGGTCCTCATGCTCTAAGGAGAATAAGCCATGAGGAAATACTAGAATTATATTCTCAACCCTTCTCCTTCCTTATTGTGTACAGATCCATGGAATAAAGGGAAATAATAACAGCTATTATTTACTACCAGCATGTATTCTTAAAAGCATTTCTTATTTGCTAGCTAATTTAATTTTCACAGCAGAGTCTATGAAGTGGGGTTACTATTAACCCTCATCTGCATGTAAGGAAACTGACCAACAGAGAGGTGACGTAACTTGGCCCAGATCTTACCGTGGGCAGTTGACACATACAGCATTCAAACCCAGATAAAACTGCTCCAAATTTTTCTCTGGAAAAGGCAGATTCTATTCTGAAGAACTCCTGATGAACCGTGAATTTAATGCCTTGTATCTAATATAAGATTCCTATTTGGAACTGTCCTTATTAGGAAATATTGTCATTCTTAGTTCGAATTCAACCATGATTTCTAGATGAAAAATGTGTTTTCATTGGTTCAATTTACCATTTTCAGCTCAGACTTCTTATCTGTGATGCAATGAAGCAAACTAACATCTCACTATTTTCCTGAAAGAGAGAGCTCAGCACTGGTTTTCAATATCAGACCGCTAACACAGATACAGTCCACACTCTTGCTTAAAATGTGTGTGTGTGTGTGTGTGTGTGTGTGTGCGTGCGCATATGCACGCATGCACATGTATGCATACACTGAGGTCACACATGTGGGACAGACAGAATACCAAGGCAGCTGAACACTGTGAGGAAGAGAAAAATACAGATGAGGAGATTCTGAATTTGGGGTTGATTCAGGGAGTCAAATGCAGAGAAGAGGGAGATGGTATTTCTCTGATGAGTAGACAGTATTTTAAGAGCAAGAAACAAGAAGGGCATTATAGGAGAAGAAAGCTTCATTTCATGAGATGGCAAGTGGGAAAGTTGGTGTCTGATTATCTAGAATAGCCAATAGCTTTTGAATAAAGGGGCTTACCTTTTAGTAAAGGAGCAGGGAGTGAGCCTACACAGAAGAACAAGCGTTCAAGGAGAAAGAAAGGCAAGGTGAAGTTTTTAGTGTGAGGGCCCAGGGTCATGGGGTAACTGCACTGGGAAAGCCAATAGTTTAGGAGCCAAAAGGACACAGGGTCCCACAGGTCACCTACTACATAAGGCCACCCTACCAAGACTGGGAGTCATAGGGAATCTACCTAATACATAGAAACAAAGACAATGAGGCAGCCAAAATAAGAGACAAAGAAACAGGCCCCAAATGAAGGGACAAAGAATTCTCAAGTAATCTAAAAACTTGGAGACAAGATGAGAAAATAACAAAAGAAGGTAGATTAAATTCCCAAAAAGGAAATCTAACAAAGCACATTAAGGAATAAAGTAACATTGTTGCTGAACTAAAAACAAGCCATTCAGACTTGTTTTCTAGGAACCCAAAGTTAGGTTATTTCCTCCTCAATGCCAATGATTCTCCTTTGGGTGGTGATGACCAACCATTTTGGAGGTGGTTCTTGCAAGAAAACCCATGGACCTTTATTCCATCCTGTAATTATGTGTTTAATTATTGCCCCACCTAGAAGGTGAGCTCTTGGAAAGAAGTCAGTCTCTTACTCCTCGTTGAGACTGATGAGTGCAAACACTGAGTAGACAGACAGTGAATACATGTTGAATAAAAAGACAGGTAATTGGTATCAAGATAAATGCAGTGTTTCATTCAGGTTTAAGAGTGAATAAAAAGGAAAAATTGGAGAGAGGTGAGCAGGAGAACTTTCTCTTCTTTATTTTTCCTGGGAAATGAGAATGTTCTGCTGCCTGATTTAAAGAACTGGTGAAGAGCCTCGTAGAGCCACCTCAAAGAGGTGACCTTTCACATCACATCATGGGTGTCATAGATACTCATTCCAACAATCTTCCGGTAGATGGCAGTAAGCCATCTTGGTCTATACAATCAGTTTATTACAACAACTGTCTAACAGATGGAGATTAAAGTGTCTTGAGGGAGAGGTACTTTTTTTCTAATTCCCATGGAGACTCCATATGTGCTAACTGCAGTGCCCAGGGCATCAGTTCAGACATACCCTTGTTCAAATCCTAATTCTACTGGTTACTAGCAGCAAGGTCTTAGAAAAAGAAGCATCACTCCAAACTCAGATTCTTTATTTATAAAAAATGTTTGGCTGAAACCGGTTTGGCTCAGTGGATAGAGCGTCGGCCTGCGGACTGAAAGGTCCCAGGTTCGATTCCGGTCAAGGGCATGTACCTGGGTTGCGGGCATATCCCCAGTAGGAGATGTGCAGGAGGCAGCTGATCGGTGTTTCTCTCTCATCGATGTTTCTAACTCTCTATCTCTCTCCCTACCTCTCTGAAAAAAATCAATAAAATATATTTTTAAAAAATGTTTGATGAAAGTTCCCTTCTCATAGAGAGGTATCAAGAAGTCATTAAGACAATATCAGTAAAATATTCAGAATGGCTAATTGGGAAAAAATAAAACCTAAATGTTATTTGATATCATTAGTATTATCATTATCATTACTATTGTTAAATGGTGCTAAAACCCTGATTGATTTGCATTTTCCAAACTAAGAAGGCAAATTATTCTCAAAAAAAGTAGAGTATGCAGATCATGCTTGAAAATGTAATAATTATTTCAAACTAATAAGATACATTTTATATTTTAAGCACTTCAAAACACTTTGTGTATTCCAAGTATTGGCATATAGACAGCTAAAAATAACTTCTATATTTTGGTCTTGGGTGAAGAGCAATTAGTGATCTTAAAAAATAGCTGTCAGTAATTAACTGCACCTCACAAATAAAGTGCAACAAATAATACATTTATTATATTACAGTATGTTATTTACAAACTTTTTTCTTACATTTTTGAGATGCACTCTGAGAAATAATGTTTAGTTTAGTGTTTAGCACCTAACTTGTTCTTTATCTGTTTTTTTTTGGCATCTCCTAAACAACAAACAACCTTTCCAAGTGCTGCTTCTTGAGTAATTTTTCTTTGTCAATGTTTTGTCAACTTGTCAATTGCTCACGCGCATTTTATGAACATTCTAATTGCACAGTTGTCTGCACATGGTCTGATGGAGAAACCCATTCCTTGGGAATGCCATTGAATATGGAGCCCCATTTGAGTAAGCTCTGTTTACACCTAAGAAGAGAGAGAGTTCATGGAAGATTTACCACCGCCACTTTGGCAGAATTTCTTTCAATACAGAACACTGACCAGTGTAGAGACATAAATGAATGCTGCCTTCAATAGTTAATTCCAAGCTCTAGATGTTTCCTTAAGGAAGGGTTGATAAAATTACTAGCTCCTACCTCCAGCAAGGTACCTACTTTTCACTACCAATACTCATTAGGCTATTTCACTTGAACTGGTTTTTGTCTTAAACTTTCTGATAAGGCTTCTCTCTTTTATAATCTTACTTTTTTAGGTTCCAATAGCCCTCTCTTGTCAAACTGTATCTTTTTCCTTCACCTTCCTTATCAGATATTCCAGCTAATTAACCTTCCTTTCCATTTTTTTTTCTTCCTCTCATCTTCATCATCACTCAGTTACCACCAGGTACCTTCTGATAATCTCATTTGCTCCCCGTGGGCCACTGATATAAGGGCAGGAATACAAACACTTAATTTGGGAGAAGAACAAAAAAAACCTAATAATGTTGAAATAAAACAAAATCACTTCCTGCTCTATGTATCACCTGTATTTAATTTAGTCTGTGGTAAATGGAGAAGTATGGACAACTAGAGCCCATTGATAAAGTACAAAACCTTTCAGGCAATAGATTAAACCCCAATGAGCCAGACTCCACCAAGTTAAAGCCTAACCTACTTCACATGGTAGTCACGCTTTTCTCTTATAAATGCTGTGATTAAAAAAAGAAAGGATTGATTAGGTAGTTTCCAAGAAAGGATTGATTGTGCCCTTTAAATAGGAATGCTTTACTTAGTTAAAAACAAAGAAAAACTAGGGAGAATGAATAAAAGGAGGTAGATTCTGGTTAAAAGGGGCAGGCTCGTAATCAAAGCAAACAGGAATTTTTCTGCCTGGATATGTCCAGGGTTGTAGCTGACCATGCGGGCGTTGGAGCCATAGCTCCAAGTTTAAATCTCCTAGTTGCTGTGACTTTGGCCTTGATCTCTCTAAGTCTCAGTTTCCTTGCTTGTACAATGGGATGGTAATAACATCTACTTCAAGGGCTGTCATGAAAATAACTAGAATGTAGGTAATTACTATGAGAACCACTCAGGATGCCTTGTAGAGGATCACACTGTCTCAGAAAATGGACAACATCCAGTCTGGAACCAGGGCTTCTTTCAGCACTTTTTAGCAATTCTACAGATAGAATAAGATGTTCCTTAAGGCTCTTTCCATCCCCCAATTTTGTTATTGTATGAAGAAACCAAGCATTTGAGGATTCCTTGAACACTGAAATGGAATATGTAAAATCAATAGGCTAATTATAAATACCTTCACCTTTTTAATAAAGTACATCTCTAAAGAATGACTTCTAAGCTACTATGACATTCTCAAACTTTAATTTTTTTAAAAAATGCTATGATTTGAAAATCTCTCTTCCCTTTCTCTATTTTTGTCTACTTTCCTGCTTACCAACTTGATTTTAAAAAAAAGAACTCAGTTTATAGTACTGTAAATTCTAGGTTGACTGTGGAATTAGCTCATTCTTCCTAACTCTTGACTCCATCACTGTAATAGAATTATGTAAACACACACTTTGCTAATGTAGCCAAACCATTCCCTGGACTATCAAGCAGAAAAGGATGGAACTGAGCCGCATCGCCTTCCTCTGGCTGTCTTCCTCATTTCACACAGTTATAAGCAGTAGGCAATACATCAGGCATTAGGGAAAAAAAGGGGGAAATGGTGCAGCCACTTTGGAAGAGACTGACAGCTCCTCAAAAGGTTAAACATAGAGTTACCATGCGACTCAGCGATACCATTATATCTACACGAGAAATTAAAGCATATGCCCGCACTCAAGCTCATACATGTGCATTCTTAGCAGCATTATTCATAATAGCCACAAAGTGGAAACAACCCAAATATCTATCAATTGAAGAGTGTATAAAAGTGGCATAACCATACAATGGGATAATGTTTGGTCACAAAAAAGAATAAATTATTATAATGCATACTACAACATGGATGAACCTTGAAGACACTATGCTAAGTGAAAGAAGTCAATCACAAAAGACCACAGTATGATTCCCTTTATGAAATGTTCAGAACAGGCAGATCTACATCTACAGAGGCGGAAAGTAGACAAATGGTTGCTAGGGGCTGGGGGAAGGAAAGTAACTGCCAATGGGTGTGAGGGGGTGAAGAAAACGTTCGAAAATTGATTGTGGTGATGGTTGCATAGCTCCATGAATACAGTAAAACCACTAAATTGTGTCCTTTAAATAGGTGCATTGTATAATTCCTTGAGACAGCTGGTGTGTAAGAAAAATTACAAAGGGAAAAAATACCCCTGAAGAGTGTGCACAATGGGAGATACACAGCCCCTGGTAAGTGATTGTCTTGCAGAGCAATGAATCCCAGGATACATTGCTCGATGGCCCCAGTGCCTGCACCAGATCTGACCCCACATCTCACCTGCTCAGGGTCATCGGGATAGAGTTGTCTTGGAAAGGTGAGGTTCCCCTGCTGGGACTTGGTGCTTCAACTCAATAATACCAGTCATTCCATTCCGAGTGGCCCCATGTCTTTGCTCATAACACTCCTTTTCAACACCCACCTGAGAGAAACCCTAATCCTATACCAACACTGCTCAGATCCTCTCTGTGATTCCTTTCCTGACCCTTAGGCCCACTCTGAGGAAAGAGGAATGCATCCAGTATATTCGCAGCCAGAGTTGGTACATCTTACTGGCTTACTCAGCTTTCTCCTACACTAACCCTCTGCTCTACACATACATCTATTGTTTTATTTCTCAGTATAATTATTGCCCAGTAGTCTGTCCTCCTTAGTCAAAGATAAACCCTTGAAGTAACTCTTTCTTGTACCCTTCACACTGCATCACAGCACATAGCAGTGCATGTCTGTAATTAAAGCAGTGTATCGCCACAGCAACCTTAACAGGCAGATGTTCTTGCTTTATGCATGAAGACGTTGAATCTCTGAGGGAGCTGGCAATGCTGGAGCCCCATAGCTAGGGAGCGTGGCAAGCAGGACTGAAGCTCAGCACTGCAACCTCAAATCCCAGCTCCTCTCCACACCCTCATCAGAACTAAAGACATCTCAACTAGATCTCCACCGGAGATGAAAGTGCTTCCCAGCTATGCATGCCATAGACTCTTCTGGGAGGAAAGTATAGTCTAAGGTGTGTGCTCTTAGGCAAGCAGGCACTGCTCATTCATCTTTGTTCCTCCCTATCTCATTGTTCTCAGTTCTCGGCTCCTCAGCTTGGTGAACCTTCTTGCCAACTTGACCAGGAAAAAACTCTGTCACCCATCACGTGGTCCTCCCTCACAGTGTTGAAGGTCCACAGCTTCCTTTCATGTGTCCATAATCAAGTGGGAAAGATACCAGGAGTCTGGTAACCACCATTCACTTTTTTCCACCCTGACAGTAGAGCTTATAAACTGATTGGGTAAATCTTAGGAATAAAGTCTATGTACCACACAAGGCCAACATTTTCATGAAAAACAAACAAAAAAAAACCTCCACTATATTATATTTAATCGGTCCTCTCAACTTTACTTCTTTTTTTTCTTCCTTAAAATTTCTCAATTTTTTTTAAACTGAAAAACTCCAAATTGCTCTAGATATTTTTTTTGAACCCAAACGTGGCTGGAGCAATTTCATTTATATTTATAGCTAAATTCCAACTGCATATACTCTGCACATGATTAATTCACAGATGAAGGCCTCTGAAGTTTGAATGTCTGAGTAAGTACAAAGCAGGGCAGAGTTTAAAACTGGTAGCTGAAGCTAATAATTTGAATTTATAAAAAAAAATCAGAACTCACTGTCTCTGGTTTAAAAATTTATGATCCCTTAGAAAACTACTTTTTTATGTAGAAAAGGAAAATATTAATCCTATGCTAACTAGACGGTGGCAAGAAGCCAAATCTCAGCTGCAAACCTGACTTCTTCATATCTTCTCTTGGCATAACCCTAGTAGGAATGCTACCCAGAACACTCTACTGTCAAGAGGTGACAACAGTATGTGGCCTTCAGGGTCAGATGAGGTAAGAATGACAGGTCTGGCTAGATTTATGTGGAGAATGAAATGCTTCCATTCTTCATGAGGAAGTATGACTTTGTCCAAAATGTTCCCTGTAAAATATATGGCCAACATCTAATTGCTCTAATGTGTTGTAAACTTTTCACTTTCCTTAGGTTACTGAACACACAGACAGGTTGGCATATATATTAACATAGGAAATGGCATGCCATAGGGAAAAAAAATAAAAGGAGCTGTTAGGGCACTTGCATCTCCAGAAACCTCCTCATTAGCCACTGTATCCTAAGAATGCTATAAGGGCTGCCTTTCTTCTTTTCTCAAGTAAAAAAAGAGTAATTTATTTTGTATGTTAGCAATACACCCCAAAGCTTCTGAAACTAACGAACCTTGAAGAAACAAAATACCCTCTTCAGAACTTAAAAGCCACTTAAACAGATTGGATCTATTCCAGCACCAAGAACTAGAATATCACGTTGGAGCCTGAAGACAGTGCTTTGTTGCTGAGGGAGAAACTTGGAACCATTCTGAACGTCTGATGGCCAGGTTTAGACTTTTACCCTGGTCCTCATGGAGCCTACCATCCATCCTGGGGGCTGAGGGTGGGACTGGCAGCACAGACACAGGCCCATCCCAAAGGAGATGCTGAGATGCTGGGGTCATCCAGCCAGACCTTGTGCACGGCATCCCCACACCTCTGTGGGCCTTGGGAAAGGAGGGAGAGCTTGAATGAAGCCACACCCCAACTACAGCAGGTGTGAAGAGGGAGCCTGGGAGCTCCCACTTTTCAAGGGAACAGGGCTACTCCGGTGGCACTTGATTATATTCAGCAATTCGCACAGCTCCCCGAGGACACGGGTTTTGTTTTTAGAGGAGCCTCCATTTGCTGCCTGTCGTGCAGGGAACACTCGGGAGGAGCTATTAGCAGTCACTTGTTTCAGTAAACATTGAATGTAACACATGCCTCTCAAGTAATGTGTATCCAAACATACAATTTACAAATAATTAACATCATGTTAATTAGTCACATTAATTTATGCCACTTTGTGGAATTATTTCCTCGGAGTGTTTAGGAATGCTGCCAGGAGCTCGAGCCAAGCAGTGTGAAAATGTGCTTGAAGTTAGCTGCTGGGAGTGGCTGTGAACGCAGCCGGAGCAAGCTGTTGCGGGCCCTGCAACTGAAGCTCCCCGTCTCCCAGCTGCCCTGCCTGGTGTAATGTTGCGCACGGGGTATCCGATCCCCCATCCTGACTCACACCCTCTTTTTCACTTGCAGGTTTCTACTGATCATTGCTGAGTGCCCAGTCACCACCAAACATCCATGACCAGGTCCACACAGGTGGGGAACAGTAGGCGACCTGTGATGAGACTTACACGCAGTGATATTGTGCTGACTGGTGTTTGGTATTAAGAATATCACCAGATCTCACTTATTTGTGGGATCTAATGAGCAGAATGAATTGACCAACAAAATAAGGCCTGAAGCAGGGAGGCGTGGAACAGACTGACACACCTCAATGTGAGGTTGGGGAGATGAGAAGAGATAAACTGAAGAATTTAGTTATACTTATAGGCATAGCCCATGGACATGGGCAATAGGGTGGTGAAGACCTGGGGGGTGGGGCTGGGTAGGGACTGGGAGGAGGGGGGTGAAGAGGGGGAAAGGGGAGATATCTGTAATACTATCAGCAATAAAAAGTTTATTTAAAACAAAGCAAAACAAAAACTGGGAGTTGTTTCCTATAAACAATGCTCTGAGAATGGGAAATGGCAAAAGTAGAGTGCTAACGTTCCAAATAGAGAGGTCCTGGAGACTCTTCATCTGTCTTTGAGATGCTGGCACCCGCACAGAGATCGACCCCACTCTGCTCACAGCATTTAGGTGAGGGAATGGGATGCTAAACCAGCTCAGCGATGGAGGAACAAGAAAAACATTCAGAGAAAACAGACTTCATAGATTCTGCAAAGAGTGCAAATTTGGTAGAGAAAACAAACAAAACCCAACCACAACATTAAGTCAAGGTAACAGTGTCAATGGAGATTCAGGACTTGGGTTCATTTTCGTGGCCGAGTCCTGGCCAGGGCAGGACAGCTCCATAACACCACTGGTCGGCCACCGTTCAGGAGTCTGGGACATATGCCATGATTGCTCCTTCTCACATCCGGTCACTGTTATCAATGAGTCCAGAACTGACTGTGTCTAAGGTTTATTTTACTGGGGAAACAAGCTGATAAGAAGAAATGAAATTCAGAGCCCTCTTCTGAAGGTCACAGTATAAATTCTGGAAAACCCCAGACAAGCCAAGCAACTCTTTCACCACTGTTTTGAGCATTGGTATTCCAACTGGGTTGATGCTTCAAAATGAATCATAGATAGCAAGACTGAAGTCTATAATCAAGTTAGAGGTCCAAATAAGAGTGTGAAGAAATTGCATGACGATTCAATGTGGATGAAGATGTGAGTGTGAGAACACTGACCATATAAAGAAATTATGGACAATTGAGGGAACGGAGACCCAGGAATATCTCTTGAGACTTTACATCAGTAAAACAAGAAGATTAGAGTTGATGCTCAACATGATTCCTTCCCTCCAAATTCCTGTTTTATTTATTTACTTACATAGAGGGTCAGTCTAAGCTGACCTACCCCATCCGAATCAAGGACATCTGTTTAAGTCAAAGGACAAACGGATGAAGATTCTAGAGGGTGGTGGATGGAGATGTCCTGTAAGATATTAATACCCAATGTCAGCCCGTCCTCATGGAGTTTAATGATCTAGTAGGAGAGACAAGTGTGTGCACGAAAAACAATATAAAAATGGTACCAATGCCAATTAAGTATGTTATCAATGAGGCCCAAAAATGTGTTGTGTGACCCAAAGGGAGTCATGATCCATTCAGGAAGTGAGAGAAATTTAGCCCAGAGAAAGTCCCTTCCCCGATATCTATGCCCAGCAATCTAAAGAGATCAAGTCTGAGCTTCATTTCCCTGTGGACGCATCCAGATGTACAAGCAGCGGGTGTATTTCTTTTCCCCATAAGAAACCCTTGATTCATTGGTATGAGAATCACATTTAGTCTATCACTTTCCCCCAAGTCCTGATTAATAAGAATATCTTTTAAGCATTGCTTTTTAAATTTTATTTAGGGCCTATTTGATTCACTTTAACTTTGATTCAATTTGGTTCTCTTTAATATTTACCCAGTAATGTTTCAGAATCCGAGCAATGTGAATACATGAAAGCTCTTCCCTAATGTCCAGGAAACCATCGAGAATATAAAAGCAGCAAAAAGTCATCCTAGGGTTTAAGGACGTTCTGAGACTTCAAAGAGATTTGCATGAAATCTGCACCTATTTTGCCCAATCTGAAATTGCACTCAGCAGGAGAAGCGCTTCTCCCCATGCAGAAACCTGAAATGCGTGTGAAAGAATAGATCCATATTTTAATTAAAAGGGGCCATTCTGAGCCCAGCGTGTGGAAGTGTGACATTAATATTTGCGACACTAGCCATGGGGGATAAGGGGGCATGGAGGATCTTGCACCAGCAGCAGGGAGTCAAGGTTGATCCTTGTTGAAATCCAGATTCTCACAGACATTAAGGGGTCTTCAAAGTGCTACCCAAATACAAGACAAATGGATGGAAGGTCTAAGGACTCATTGGGGAAGAAGGGGATTGTGGTGGGATCAAAGTTTAAGCAGGACAGTGCTTGTGGAGAACAAAAATGCTCATGGATGTAGATGAGTACAGGACTGTGTGCATGTGTGTGTATGCATGTATGTGTCAGCCAGCAATGACTCCACACCTACCATACAAGTGCACGAATAAGTGTCAATCCACAATCACACAAATTTTAAAATGAGTATAATTTGCTCAACATACTTCATACATGTCACAGTCTATTGAATACGGATGGAACTTACTGGCATTATCTGTTTGATGGAACAGGACAGTACATATTTGGCATTTAACAAAAATCGACATATTCAGCCAGCTTATGGCAGCAGCTCCCCAGTGCCCTAAGGTGAACACTGGACATAATGGCTGCCAGCCATCCGGCATGCCCAACGCTGCTGGGCTTATGGACATGTATATTTAAAATGTGACAGGTTAAAAAAATCACATTCGTGTTCATGAGTCAATTTTTCTGTTAAATAGATGATTTTCTTCTCTCAAAATGCTCATTGCTCTGTGAGGAAAATGTCTCTAAAACATGTAATCTGGTTCCAAAGGGCTTGGTTTCTTAGTTCCTTGTTTGGTAACTGAATGCCATAAGCAGGCCCTGACAGTTCAGTCTTGAGGAGCAGGGAGGGGCAAGGAGTAAATAGGAGAGGACGACCTTGAGAGCTCATGTCATCCACCCCCTTCTCTGCTCAGTGGGGGTAAGTGGGACAGGGAGGGGCAGGTCGCTCAGCTGAGAATTTCACTGGCAGCTACTGAGCACTTGAAATGTGACTAGTGAGACAGGAACTGAATTTTAAATGTTATTTAACTTGAATAGAAGTAAAGTTAAATTTAAAAACTGAAGCACTGAAAAATACTTTTCCACCAATCATACTTATCATGTTGGTAGGATTACTTTTCAGGTAACTATGGTCTCACATAGGATAATATTATCATTCTGTAGTGTGAGTGTGGGATACGGGCACCATTTCTACTGTTACACATCCACATGGAGCAATGTGTGTCAGTCCTGTCAACAGATTCATCCAGGTGGATAGTTTTTTTCTTTGTGGCATATAACCCTGTAATGTGTATATTTAACTATTTTATGCAGACAGCACGAGTTAATTACTTGAATCATAATTGGGAATTAAATTAAAATAATTGTTCTAATTATAAATTATTAGATTAGTTTGAAGTTAAAACACATAAGAACAGAAAGATTTTAAAATGCAAAATGATAGCACTGATGCAAAATCAAGGGGTGAATCTCAGTCAGAATGGTTAAGAAAAAAGAGATTCAAAGAAGAAATATCACAACTTTCAGGAGGACAGTTGATTGTAATTTATGTAGTGGAACAGAACAAAGGTATTTGCTGTATAAACAATATTAAAGGTAAAAAAGAACAATATAAAGAAATCTTATCAGCAAATATCAGATATTTGAAAAGAGCTTGTTCCTTAACACTTAAACCAAAAATGTTGCTACTAGAAAATGTGGTTCCTAGAATGTGGTTACTCGAAACTTTACAATTACACATGTACTTGGCATTATATGTCAGTTGGACAGTTGTCATGGTGCCAATAGATACTCAGTCTTTAAAATCTGTTCCACATTGGCTTCCACCACAATTGTTACCCTATAAGTATCACCAATCACCTCTCACCTGCTCTTAGCAGGTCACCACCTAATCGGTCTCCTGTCTTCACTCTTGCCTCTTTGTAATTCATTCTTTGCATAGTGACCAATGGGTTCTCACATTTTTATGTATGTCAAGGTTCTCATTCCCACCACACTTACAAAATATACAAGGTCTGCCGCAAGGCCCAGCGGTCCTGCATAAGCTGGCCACTGTTATCATTTCTAACCACTTTTCTCCCTTCCCCCAACCACACTGGTTCTCCTCTGTTTCCTGGAACGTATCCAGCTTATTCTCATCTCAGGGCCTTTGGACTCACTGTCCCCTGTGTCTGGGATATTCTTTCCCCAGCTCTGTATATACCTGTTGATTAAATAAGTAAATGGATGTGGGGGGAGGGGAGAATTGGATTAGACATTGACATCTCATACATCCATTCAATGTTTTATCCATTCATCCATTTACATCAGCAAACAAACAATACTTCATTCCCACTATTTGCCAGGTAGTAAGCTAAGAGTTGGGAAGCCAGATGTTTTACAAACCTTTTCTCTATAGGAAACAGAAGGGAAAATGGTTAAGAAGACAATTTATCTACAGATAAGTCATTGCAATGACTTGATGTGATCAGGATATTAAAAAACAAACAAATAAAATCTAGGGCTCAACTTGATGGTGTTGTAAGCAGAATATAAAACATTAATGATGTTATGAGCTTCAACCTGGGCTGAAAACAGAAAACAGAAACTTCAATCCAATTGACAGGATGGAAGAGGTCAGTCGAGCAGGTTCCTCTTGGGCAGGGGCTGGGTATAATTAAGTTTTGTATCCTCGGTGCCAGGTTCACACTAGGAATTCAATAAATTCCAGCTAAATTGAAATCATCACTTACAATAAGCCCTTCATAAGGCTGAATTCCTTGAAGGCAGAGCCTATGGCTTTGGGTCCTTGAGTCCTCCAATGAACCAGAGTCTCCGTAGTCATCTGTGTGCATTGTGGCTAAAACCTTACACCCGAAACATGGCATAATGTGTGAATCGAGCCAGGTGTGAGACATCAGAGAGGGATGGAGATAGTGCCCCAGGTACAGGGGCCCAGTGTTAACAGATTTTCTTATTTTTCCCCCCAAAAGCCTGGGAATTTAGATTTTTATTGGAAATCTCCAATTTTTAAATATTCGCAATTAATTCAGAATGTTTGAAAGCAATTTGTATGACAAAAACACATGCAGGCCTCATTGGGCCCACAGGACAGCCAGGTTGTGACCTTGCTGATAAGAGAATAGGAATACATTCCTTTGAAGCATCTATCCACGTAATGAGGACCTCACTAGGAGCTGCTCACTGAGACTTCCAGTCTCCCTGAGGAGTAAGTTAGCTCCATTCATAGAAGAAAGTAGAGGCTCGGAGGGTTTGGTAGTTCACCCAGGGTCACACAACCAGTAAGGTGGCGTGGTAGGGACTGAAAGTCAAAGTCATTGATCTTTCCAATATATTGGACTAGTTTTTAAATCACAGATAACAGACCAATTCTTAAACATAGAGAGAAAGCAAGACAGGTCTTCTAAAGAAGCCCACAAATGGTCCTGAATTCTAGGATGTGGTCATCTGTGAAACATAGAAAGGAGCACCAACTGGGAAATGTCTTCCAAAGAAAGACATGTTTACATATGTCAAGGTTCTGCTATACTTTAAGCATGGACAGACCAAGACTGCTTCAAATATGCATGTTGTATGTAAGGATAAGGTCTGAGATACATGGGGCAGTTTGATCTTTCTGTCTTTGGCTTGCTAAGGCTCATTTTGCAGACATGTGTTTTTGCTTAGAAAGGCACAGAGGTGGATAAATCACTGAATCGGGTCCCTGGAGCCAGCTCCATTAACTTTCTTGGCATGATCTCACCACTTAAGTCAACATGACTTAAGAGTTTATATAACATTTTATTAGGCTTTAATTCCATACTTTCCCTGAATTTCAATGTTCATCTTTCGGGTAAAAATAAATGTTACTCATGACTCAAAGTCCAAAATTTGCTAACTTTATTTTTTTTTAAAGTAATTTACTTAGCTAATTTTAATTTCAGGTAGACTGGAGGATGGAGTTATGAACACTTCAGAAAGAAAAAATATATATATTTATATAAAAATCATATATATATATATATATATATATATATATATATGAAAAGTAGTGGGCAAGAGTTCAAAGTTCAGTATAAAAATGGAATTATTTTACTGTGATTGAGTCATGTGACTAGTGATTATATTTGACTAGCTTTGTCCTCTGACTTCTAAACTCTTGCTTTGTAATCCTACTGGACTATAAGTAACCACCTAGCTCAGTGTTCTCATTTAAAAAAGAAGAAAATTGCTTGCCACTTGGATGCAATTTATTGAAAATTTACTGTTTGAACAAAATTGTTAGACCAGTGGATCTCAACAAGGGACAGTTTTGTTTTCTGGGGGACAATTAACAAGGTCTGGTGACATTTTTGGTTATCATGATCTGGGGGGTTGTTATTGGTATCTAGTGCATAGATATATGCTGCAATCCACAGGAAATGCAATCCAGATTCTGATATAAGAGATGCCCTGAGGATAAACAGGCATCTTTTGTCTCAGAGGGAGAAAAATGGTACACATTTTCCCTGTTTCTCTGATGCAGAATTCTATTTTGCAGTTGGATGTTGGCAATGCCGCCCACAGTTGTAGAGAAGGCTCCAAATTTGGGAAGGATGAGTCCAAGGTTGCATAGGCCACCAAGTGGTCTTAGGCCAGGACAAATGCATTGAAACCCACCTTCCTTACTTATGAAGGGGCTGAAGATGATGAAGACACCTGTTCATCTGATATCACATGATACTGAGAAAATTAAATGAGATCATGTCAATCAGGGTGTTGTTACCACCACAATCACAACCACCATTACATCCAGGAGAATTAAAAATATCCATATGGAAGTAACAGTTTCCTTTTTCATTTTTCTTATCTTCCCCACCCCACCCCCATTTATTCAGCAAGCATTTAGTGTGTACCTGCTACATGTCAGGCATCCTGTTAGGTTCTGGGGTTATAAATATGAGCAAGATATCAACACCTTATCTTTTTACTCCATCAATTTCTACTTATCATTATCTTCCCAAATCATTGGATAGAACAAGAGAAACAGATCTGGGGACAGATAGCATTGATGAGCCCACAATTCCTTATTTCAGAGTCCCTTCCATAACCAGTGACCCTAAGACAGCAGTTCTCAACCTGTGGGTCGCGACCCCTTTGGGGTCGAACGACCCTTTCACAGGGGTCACCTAAGACCATCGGAAAACACATATATAATTACATATTGTTTTTGTGATTAATCACTATGCTTTAATTATGTTCAATTTGTAACAATGAAATTGGGGTCACCACAACATGAGGAACTGTTTTAAAGGGTCGCGGCATTAGGAAGGTTGAGAACCACTGCCCTAAGAGGACACAAGTGAGATTAGGGATGGAGACATGTATTGAGCTGGGCTAAGAAACAGATTGAGCAAGTCAGAGTTTGGCACAACTGTATCCAGTCACAGACTCACTCTTTCCCAGAAGCACCAGGGAGATAGCCATTGTTCTACACGGGATTATGGAGAACACTTCCACAGAAGAGCAAGGTTCCCGGGGATTCTAATGAATTCCCTTGAGGAGTTGTAAACAGACTCCTGATGTTAAAGCCAAATTACACCCTAATCTTTCCAATATTTCTTCCAACTCCCAGAAAAATTACTCTGCTCACCTCCCAACACGCTCAGTGCCCATCACAGTACTTTGAACATGGCCCATCACATGGTACATGGTGTGCAGGTGTGTACCCACAGTTGCATATTTGAGGAATCTGTTCCCACTTCTAGACAGTGAAATCAAGGAACAAAAGTAAAGCAGTCAATGGCTCTGGACAAACAGCCTATTAGATGTCAGGTACCATTACCATGTCCGTGATTTTCAACTTCAGAAATACCACAGAACCTTTTGGGAAGCTTAACAGAAATATGGAGGCTGCATTGCACAGTGTTTAAGAAACAGACTGAATGGGGTAAATGTCAGCTTTCACTTATTAGCTATGGACAACCTTGGACAAGTTATTTAACCTCTCCATGAAGCAGTTTCCCCATCTTTGATGGGGATAAAATTATCTACATCATTGGATTGCTGTGAGAATTAAGTAAAGTGATTTATGCAATACAGAACAGTGCCTGACACCCAATGTGTGTTTGCTGTGGCAGTTGTTACTATACAGCTACTATGTTTATCATTGTCATCATCCCCATCATTAAAGAAGCCCATGGCCCCAGCTCAAATGCATCCCATCAGTTTCAAGTGGTTGGAATGATCACTTTTTACATGGCTGAAAACCACTGACTTGGTATGCAGTAGTCACTCCACAGTGACTGGAGAATAAATGAATGATTGTGAAATGAAGACCATGCGCCACAGAGGAGATCCCAAGCAGAAAGTGAGTGAAGAAAGAATGAAGGCAGAGGGATTCTTACTCAGAGGAAGTCAGACCCTTGTGGGACTTCGGTAGAAGAGCTCACAGAATCTTCTCTGGGAACCTTAATTAATGGGGCAGGTCACATTCATTCTTGGAAGTTTTTCACACAGATTCTATCTAACCTTGAGCCAAAGTAAGCCCTTGTTGGTCTCACTCCAGCTTTTCAATTATTTATTTCTCCTTTCTATAAGACACAGGTAGAAGGGGAGAAAGTAAGTGGCTGCTAGAAAACTCTGGATTAAGTCTATAAATTCGCTTTGTAGATATCTTCTGTCTACATTCACCCTGCAATAGTTTGTTTGCCACCCCACTATGAGGCCATTTTCCCACCACTGTGCCCATTCATTGAACCAATACACATTGGTCTCTGGTTCTTCATACACTGCACCTGGGAATTAGTATATTATTGATCTTTGCTCCAAACCCAGCACAGAAGATGCTCCGTATCATTTGTTGAAAGATGAAAATAACCCAAGCAAAGCTAAGTGCAGATGGAAGCTCAAACATAAGTATGGGACATAAACTTCTGAATTCCCTGTCCTCCCATTCCTGCTTTTTGTAAAGTCCACCACCTCCCACACAGTGCCCTGCATAAACTAATATGTGGTTAAAAATATATTATCATCTAATCATAACACACAATGAGGAATGTTTTAAAATTATACTTTATGCTGCATAGTTTTATTTTCCTTGACTAAGAGGATGGCTTGGAACATTATAACAACAAACAGAAAAGAAGACCCTCCTCCCCGCAAGATCTGCTACTGACTTGCTAGACCCTGGAAAAGAAATTGAATCACTCTAAACATTTGTTTCTTGGAGTCAAAGAATAAAGAAAGCAAAGCTTTTCCTTTACTGAGCTCAAAGCTCTTCCTTGTGTATGGCCTCCTCTGTCCTCATGTTCCTGTGTGATTCTTCCTAACTGAGACACAGCGATGCTCTAAAATAAATTACAGGCCAAATTGAAAGAAGAAAGCACTATTCTGACTTCAGTGGTATGTATGCTGATAAATGTATAGCAACTGGTTTCTGGAAACAAAAGAGCCATTTGTAGTATTGGCCAATTACTGTGGTGTCAATACTCCCACGGTGTAACTGAGTACAGAACTAGGAGGAGAAGCTCATGATTGGGTGTCACAAACTGCTGACAGTTGTCCTCAGCACGCCACTGTCTGACTTCCCAACCCAGCACCTTATCACTCTCAGAGGTGTCAGAGGGTAATGACTCCCACCTCCTCTGTGCCACCTCCATGGCATATACAGATATAGCTCCTATATTTTGAAGCACAGTGCATGTTACCATGAAGCTCCTTACAGGTAAGATGGCAGCCCTTTGTGTCCCTTGTGTCTACTACAGTGTAGCTAGTCGATAAACAGCTGCTTCTAAAGAATATATGTATTTGTAATTTAAGATCCTTCAGAATGAAACTAGGCATGCCAGAAAAAATAGTTCTCATTATCACGCCTGCTCAGATATGTTCTGATTGACTCTATTTTGTCCTGATACACGATCTAAACCTCCCAGACTGAGTCAATTCTCAGGCAATTCCAAGGAGTCAAGTCCTTCCTTCAGGAATACACAATTTCCCCACGTGACCGCTATCACCCTAGGAAAGACACTCCAAACCATAATGACCGACCACCCTATTAGCACAGATAGATCGGAGCTATAACAATTCCCTCTCTTGACAGGCAGGTGGGGCTGGAGGGGCAAAGCGATCTACAAAATCAAAAAAGCAATGCTACATTTTGATGAAAGAGGGAAAGAAAGTGGGAATTAGAAAAGATATGAAACATTAAATTGAGGCAGGTGCGAGAGGGCAGGGGTGGTGGGACATTTGAATGAGTCAGGGACAGAGAATGAAGAGCGGGAAGAAACCAAGACCCCCCTTGTTGATCTGAACTAGAAGAGCTCTTAAGCTTCCACTTCATCGGTTACCAAGGAGGTATTTTGTTTGGTTGTTAGTTTTAAATAAAGAAAGACCACCCAATACCTCATCACTTTCACAGATGTGATTTTTTAAAATCCCCAGCATCCAAGTTTGCATTCCTATGGCAACGGTCCTTCCAAAAGGCATAAAACAATGGCTCGTATTTAATTCACTTCCACATTCCCTCCACCTTCCAGGGGCCTTTGTAATAATAGATGCAGAATAGACACACACCTGTACTTTCTACATTATTCCAGAAACTTCAGACTAGATGCTTTGCAGGGACTCTCAATCTACTGGGCTATGCTGCCTTATTTTCATTAGTGAAAGTGAAACTAGTGGGAAGGACTTCATTAAAAGAATGCCCTAAATGAATCTACCTAACTAGAATAGGCTGTTGGTTTTTCTGTTGCAACTAAGGGACTAATGCAAAAACTACATCACAATGTGGGTGGGAGATGGCAGGATGCTGTATGTGCAGGGGACATAACTACCAGAACAAAGAGATAAAAAGGGACTATGAGTGTTGACATAGGAAATTGGGAAAGAGATTTCTTTGGAGAGGGCTGCTGCGTTCATATGAGCCCTCACCCCTTTCCCAGGGCTTGGGGTTCTCCACCTTTTGACTCCAAGCCTCCAGAGGGAAGCTTTAAGGATATGGAGATTTTTGAAGTATACGTCTGGCTGACAGATGGAAGATACAGAGGACTGCAGGCTGACCCTTCCCCAAGAAATTTAGAGAGAATCAGATTGGAGTGTGAGTCCTGGATGTGTGGTTAAGCTGAGCCTGTCTTCTGCAGGCTGTGGGATAAGTGCCAGGTGCATGCTCCCTGTGAGCCAGATGTGCAAAGGGAGAGTGCAAGCAGGTCTAACAAAGCCACTCCATAGGCACCGGCTGAATGCCAGGGCTTAGGACCAGATGCACCAACCTGGGTCAGGGGACTGCAGGAGAGAGGGCACCAATGGGAACACACAGGAACTTCCAAAGCCTCTGAGAGAACAAATCTGCTTTCTTCATTGGCTAGGCCTCTCTAGGGTCTGCCCTTTAAATATCTGTGAGGTCCAGATAACACGAAGCCACAAGGCCAAGTGTGAACATCCTCACACGCCCAGCTCACTCATGTAAGACCCTGAAAAAAGAGTAAACAGTGGAAATGTGGGGGAGGCAGGAGGAGGCGAGCAAAGAGAGTAGAAGGAAGATCAGCCCTCCTCCCCTCTGCAGTCTTCCGGTTCAATCAGCTCTGAACTGCAGAGGAGAAATCCTCCAATTCAAGTTCAAGCTCTGCCTTTATTACTCAGCATTAGATGTTCTAATCACTAAATTGAGCCCATGTTTGAAACGTAAAGTGGCCAGATCCTACTCTGGATGAGCAGAGAAGATGTGGCTAGCATTCTCCAGGGACAAGGAAGAAACACCCTTGCGGTGGGGTGCACAGTAGCTCCCCAAAGACCCGTTCATTTGGTCCCTGGAAAAGTGACTTCTATGAAAAAAGGGGTGTTTGCTGAGGTCATCAAGTGAAGGATCTTGCCAGGAGACCATCTTGGATTGGGGTGGGCCCTAAATCCAACGAGAAGTAAGAGGGAAGAGGCAAGAAGGGAAAAGAGCCACAGAGACCCAGGGAAGGAGGCCGTGTGAGGACAGAGGCGGAAATTGCAGTGATGCGTCTGCAAGTCGGGCGATGCCAAGGACTGCTGGCAGCCCCAGGAGCTGGGAGAAGCATGAGACAGATCCTCCGAGCCTCACCAACCCTGCAGACTCCTGGCCTCGGGAACTGGGAGAGAGCACATTTCTGTTGTTTTGAGCAACTAGGTTTATGGTGAAGTGGCAGAGCAGCCACAGGAAATGGGTACCACCTAACAGGAACTCGGAGAGATGATGGAAAACAAAATAAGGTCATGTGCTGCCCAATCCTCAGCACCAGCCTGGGCCATACACAAGTAGCAGGGGGCTTTACTTGCCCTGCTGGGGCTCAAGTGGGACAGTCATTAAGTGATGAGGCCTCACAGAGCCCCCCTGTGGCCCCAGAATGCTACTCAGGAGGAATCTGGAGGCCAAGGGCGGGGGCTGAGGATAGGAGCCTGCTGGGCCTGGAGCTGTCCTCCAACCTGGAACCCTACAACCGAGTCCTGACTCTTCCCTAAGCTCCTTGTGCTACCTCTGGAAGAAACCAGCTGCGGCTCTGGGTCTAATGAAAGAAGGAAGGCTGCTGTCGCCATCAAATTGAGTCCCTTCCCTGGGGTCCTCTGGGTCTGTCCCATGGAGGAGAGTCAGGTTCCACCAGGCAACCACGGCAGAGTGTCTGCTGAAGCTCAGGTCTCCTGCTGTCCGTGGTTTACCCCGCGTACCTGCTGTCAGGTGTGAGTTTTATGGAGACAGGCCCTTGGGAAACAAATCCACAATATTCTGCAAAATCTAAGAAATGGAAAGACTCCGGGGTTTTCACACAGCAACTTGGACGTGGGCCAGTCCAAAGCAGCGGCCGTTTCTCCCCCATTTGCCTTCCACAGAACAGGCAGCAGCTGTTTCTGACAGAGCCTCATTGTGTTTTTAAAAATGGGGGGAAGGCATAGAAAAGGACCTTATTCCACCTGCATTGGTGGCTCGGGCCTCCCTTTTGAAAAGGGTGAGAGGCCTGAGGGTTGGGCATATGGGAGGCAGTGAGTTAGTCCCCTGAGCTCAGATAATCACTCCAGTATATCTGGGTCAACTTTGAATGCACAGTCACCTCTTATGTGGGCTCTGTGCTCCTCACATTAGAAAATCACTGCACGAGGCAATGCTGCTCTCCCAGGTCACAGGGGGTGTTAAAAAAAAATGGCATCAGCAGTGAGTTTAGTCCATGGGCATCTGCTCGGGGCAGCCTGAAGCTCTGTGCTATGTCCAGGGATGGTTCTGAGCCCCAGCGCCAGCCACACCCTGCCTCAAGCCACTTGTCTCTGTCCATGTGCCAAGGAGCCACTGCTGTGTTTTAATGTCCCATCAGCACTTTTTTGCAAAGTATTTTCATAAATAAGAAGCAGAAGTACTTCCTTATTTCTGAACCCTTCTTACATGCAGACAAGTGCTTTACATGTTCTATTAGGCTGCAGCCTTTAGTGAAAGTAACAGAAAGACAAATCAAAATGTTTTAAGCAAAAAAAACAAACACCCCACTATTTGCTCATGTGACTGAAAACCCAAGGGATTTAAGCACAGCTCAATCCAAATAAAGTCTTCATAACTCTGTTTCCTTTGTTCCGTGTCGTCCTTGCTTTGTTTTATGTTGACCTCCCTCATGGGTTGACTTTCCACATGGCTCTCCCAGCAGCTCGAGACCTACATCCTCGCTCCCTCCCTTGGGTTAGGGAGGGGGACGCTCCTTTCTGGAGTGCCAGCTGTAGTCCTTGGTATGGTTCCCATTGGCCTTGCTTGAGTCACATGCTCATCCCTAAACCAGGAAATGGGGTCAATTCAAAGAACATCATAGGCTGAGCTTGGGCTTGGTGGTGCTCAGAGAAAAACTAAGACAGAGGAGTTGTTCCCAGGAAACAGGGAATACATGTAGAGCAAACTAAAGCAATAGCCACCTACAGGGTCCTCACAGTTCTGTAAGCAAGATGCTATTCTTAGATGTGGAACTGAAGGTCAGGATAATTATGTAATTTGACTAAGATCCCGTGGCCAAGAGGAGACAGAACTGGGACTCTAGCCCTGAATTCCCAGTTCTTGTCCTGTGCCCAGTACCCTGCTTCTTTGGCTACACTGATCTTCCAGTCCAGGATGGTCCAGCCTATGGACTACCAGTTCCCTCCATCTCCACTCCCCACTCAAATATGCAGGTAGAGATGCACCTGCCTTTGGAGGAGCCAGACCACATGGCTAGCTCACCCTCTGCTTTCAGTCAACTCCAGTCTGGACCCCAGTTTTTAATCAAGTTCTTTCAGCCTATGCTCCTGTTGATTATCTTCTAAAAGACACCTGGAGGAGTGAAAGAAGCCTGGATGTGTGTGCAGTGGTGTCGTCTGGGCCAGTGATGAGGATAGGAGGCTGAGCCCTAGGCTCACTGACAGTGAGGCAAGAGTTAACAGAAGAAGAACGGTGCCTTGTTTACTGTGTTCTAGTTTCCTTTTTCAACTGTACTATTGGGAAGGACTACAAGATTTTCCCGCTCCTTATTAAAAACAGAAAATCTGTTTAGGCAGCAGCTAAGCACAAAGGCAGATAGATATATTATGAGCAAGAAGGAGCCAAGTTGTAGGCAGGCCAACATCGATGGGGCAGGGCTTGGCATCAGCCTGTCAACAGGCCTGAGGATCCCTAATTAAACATCCTGTGTGTCCCAGGGTCAAAATAAGGAGCAAGAGTGATTCTCATTCCCTGCAGTAACAGGGAGAGAATGCTTCCTTCAAGGGAAGAAAAGAACTAGTTTCTTCCTTACTTTTTCCCCAGGTCATCATTGAAGACTCTGGTTTGTGACCAAAGAGATTGTGAATCTGCAGGAGGGTAGTAATTGCCACTCTTTTCCTTTTCAGGGACAATGGCATGTGCCCACATCACAGAAGAAACCTTTGTTTAAAATCTATAAATACAATTTTTTTTCTTCTTTGTTTGTTTTTGAAGTGATCCGACTATAACACCAGCCCAAATTTCTACTTTGGGAGGTTTCTAGGTCCCCAGGGGTTCAGGATGCACAAAGCACACATTCCACTGAGAGACCATGTTGAAAACACTTGTGGATACTTAATAAAGAATTGTTGGGTGAATAAATAATATAATAAGTAGGAGAACTCCCAAGTCAAGAATATTCCTGTGTGCCAGTGTTTGATCTTGGAGCTGGGATTGTGCATAACTTTTAGAATGGGTAGCAGGGGAAAAGGCTTGGGTCTTCTCACAGTGTTCTTTCTTGTCACGTATGCCCTCTGTTTAAGAATACATTTTAGCTAGCTCTGAAAATTGTTCCATTAGGTTTTTGGAACTGTCAGAATTTTGCAGAGGGTTTGGGATTCCTTATGCTACTGAGTGTGCTTTTTCTCTTTGCTGTTATTATACTAAGTAACTCCTGGATGGAGTGACTTATTATACAGGAACATTCAGCAATGTCTGGAGACATTCTGGCTGCCACAGTGGTGGGGTGTAATGGCATCTAGTGGGTGGAGGCCAGGGATGCTGCAAACATTCCATAATACACAGGCCAACATCGATTGGGTGGGGCTTGGCGTCAGCCTGTCAACAGGCCTGAGCATCCCTAATTGAAAATCCTGTGTGTCCCAGGGTCAAAATAAGGAGCAATAGTGATTCTCATCCCCTGTAGTAACAGGGAGAGAACGCTTCCTTCAAGGGAAGAAAAGAACTTACCCCATCCTGCAACATAAAATCATCTACCCAAAATGCCCAGGGTGCCATAATTGAGAAACGGGGTCACCCTGACTGGAGGTTCTTATTGAAAAGGAGGGGAAGCATGGATATATAAAATGAAAGCATCCTTCTTCTTTTGCATTTCACCCCATTTTCCCAAGGCCCATTAAATTCTGTGGGTTATCTGTGTCCAGAGCACAGAGAGAGCCCATAGGGAAATTAGAGCAAAGATCAATACCAATAATACCAGTAACGACTCACATTTGTAGATGGATTTGCTGTTTACCGAGGGCTCTCTCATCCATGAACTCCACTGGAGCTTCACTGGGGAGGGGAGTTGGAAGGATTTCCCTATGAATATTTCCCACTTTATGTGTTTCCAGAATTAACGATTTCAAACAAATTACAAACAGATTAAACAAACTACCTTTGGTCAAACAGAAAAGCAATTATATGAAGGGAAATTATAGTACTCTATCACCGGCTTCTGCTCTCACATCCCAGTGCTGGTCCCAGTCTCTATGGGCACCTGCCCTGAACATACCGGGACAGAGAGCGGTTGGCTGCCCTCCACCTGAGTGACAAGGTAAGAGCAGTCATCTGGAGGAGGCATTAGGAGAGGGACCCAGGTTTCCCCAGTGGTAATTAAGGGGAACCTATCATTTGTTGAGTACTCACAGAGTGGGCTGGACTGGGCCTTGGGAGGGTGCTTACATACTATAATTTCATTTCTGAGCACCATCTATTTGTCAGGGAAGGACTGTCACTCACCCACATTTGATGGATAAGAAAACTGAGAAGTGCCCTAACTGGTTTGGCTCAGTGGATAGAGCGTCAGCCTGTGGACTGAAGGGTCCCAGGTTCGATTCCGGTCAAGGGCATGTACCTTGGTTGTGGGCACATCCCTAGTAGGGGGTGTGCAGGAGGCAGCTGATCGATGTTTCTCTCTCATTGATCTTTCTAACTCTCTATCCCTCTCCCTTCCTCTCTGTAAAAAAAAATCAATAAAATATATTTTTAAAAAAAGAAAACTGAGAAGTTACACAATAGGCTAAGATCACACAAGAAGGATCAACAGGTGAACCTGGATTTGAACCCTGGTCTGCCTGCCCCCAGTGCCTGCATCCTCTATGACATCAGTTGAGATCAGCCAATGCTTGGTCCTTGGGACATAGAAGGTACCAAATTGTCATTTATTATTACCATCACTTTCCTAAAGAATATTAAAGAAGTAAACATCTCCAATATGGACAACCCACCCACATACACCTTCTTGCATCTTTGGTGAACTTGTCAATGGTAACAAAATAATATATGGCTTCTGTTCTTATCCATCTCTCTGATATCAAAATATCTGACTTATTACCTGAAAATAAATTTCTCATTTGCTCTCATGTTTACATATATGGGAGCTCTGCAAACAATGGGATATTGAAATTGCTAACATGTATACAATTCTAAATATTGTCACTGCACTTGCTCTGTACCTTAGATATACTCACTTTTAAAATGTTTTTATTTTTAAATAACTGGAGGTTCACAGGCAATTGTGAGAAATAATAAAGAGATCCAAATCCCAAACATTTTTTACTCAGTTTCCCCAATGGAGTTGTCTGGCACAACTCTAGGACATATGACAACCAGGGGACTGTCACTGGCATTGATATAGTTGCCCCCCCCCTTATTCTTACCATTTTTAAATGCACTCAGATGTGTGTGTGTGTGTGTGTCTAGTTTTATGCAATTTTAGCACATATGCCACATTTTTATCTTATCACTAGAGGCCCAATGCACGAAATTCCTGCAAGGGGCTCAGCCTTCACAGCCCTGGCTTCAGAAGATTGTTCAGAAGGACATCCGGAAGGTCGTTCAGCTGTTCAGTCTAATTAGCATATTATGCTTTTATTATTTATTATTATAGGTATTATAAGTACTCTGTAACTTCAATATAAATCAAATACTAGTACAAAACTATCATGAGGCACCTTTCTAATGTCAATAAAGTAATTCAACTGACTATTGAAGATATGCCCTGTGCCAGGCACTTTTCTGAGATAAAAAAATACTAGACACGAAGAGAAAGAAAACCCGGCCCCTGCTGTCCTAGAACTTAGGGTCTCTCAGGAAAGGCAGGGATGCCGATAATCATAGGTGACTGTGCGAATGAAAGAATACTTTTAATTAGTTGTAAAAATAATCAAGAGAATAAAATTATATAATTTGGTGCTTATTATATTGGCTTTGTTCCCAAAGTCACTTAAACCCTTAACACTATATATGTCAGTATATTAACAGCACTCACGTAACATATGCTTAACATTTAAAAATATTAGCTCTAATGAACTATCAATATGGTGTCTGTGTATTTTTTCCCACTGCAACAATATGATTCAATATGTTGAAACATAAAAATAAATCAACTCCAGATTTGAGTTATTCATGCAGAGATCCCCCCATTTCTTCATTATAAGATTATTTAGAATTCCATAAAGTACATATATCTGTCTATGCTTGATGAAACAAAGATGCTTGTCAGATGAGAAAAGAATATTTGGCACATTGACAGGTGCTCTTTAAGCGTTTATAAATAATAATAGGAAGAACAGTATTTCATACCCACACAAAAGCCTACACTGGGAGAAGCCAGAGGAAAAGTGTTTTTTAACTGAATAACATCATGTCCACAGACCTGGGGGTAGGGGTAGGAGCGTGCTTAAAAGGGTATATATTTGTGTGTGAAACAGCCTTATCCACAACTGAATCCAAATACATTTTTGTTGTTGTTGCTAAATCTATTCCATTTTCTCCTAGAGCCTGTTCTCAACTCATTGTTCAAGAGCCATGGGAAAATCCTCAAAGATGTTGCTGTAGGAGAATAAGACAAGACTGCGAGCATTTTGTCTCTTTCCCTACTCCAGCCCCATCATCACTAGAGAGCGGAGAATGAATCCAATTGTGTTTAAACTGGGAAGCGCCTGGCATTCAGGAAGGCAGAGCTCCAGGCCAGGACCTCAGTGCCCACTGCTGCCCTAGCCTGGGTTGGAGCATGCGCTCTTGGGCTCCTGATTTCTGCAAGGTGCAGTAGCAGGTGCTGGGGGATTTCACATCTATCCACCAGGGAAGCATTATTTACCACCTACTACATATATGGCACAGTGCTAAGAAATATATGGCACATATATGGCACAGGGCTAAAAAAGTTCCAGAGACACAATCAGCTCTAAGAAATCATCTCTACCTCTGAGAAGTATACAGCCTAGTTAAGAAGTCAGAAATGAGGGGCATTTTAAGGATGATATCAGAATAACATAATATTTGATATTTTTTTAAAAGCTTAAGCCAGTGATGGCGAACCTTTTGAGCTCGGCGTGTCAGCATTTTGAAAAACCCTAACTTAACTCTGGTGCCGTGTCACATATAGAAATTTTTTGATATTTGCAACCATATTTTTGATATTTATTTTATATATTTAAATGCCATTTAACAAAGAAAAATCAACCAAAAAAATGATTCACCATGTCATAGGTTCACCATCACTGGTCTAGGCTATAAACATTGTAAGAATAACAAAACAAAAGGAGATACCTGAGAGCCACGTCAAGAAAGGATTCTTGGACATGGTGGAGTGTGCCTTCAATGTGAAGGAGCCAGGTGCCAGGTGGCGAGGCCAGAACGAGATCCTGCCTTTCGGGGTTTGAGTCAGACAAGCTGAGATGAGATTCTTGGCCACTCACTTACTAGCGGTGAGTTTGAGGAATCTCCTTAAGCTCTCTGAGACTCAGTTGCATTGGCTAGTGGGGATAGGACAGTACCAGTGTGACAGAGTTGTAGGAAGGTTGCACCTGTTAGTACCTGTGAAGCACTTCACATATTCACTGGGTGCTGGAGGAAGATGGCCACAGGGATGAGGGTGAGGGGGGAGAGGAGAGGAACAGGATGAAAGAATGACAGAAGGATGAGCAGAGTTCAGGGGTGACCGGAAGCCGGCAGAGTAACAGAGCTTTCTTTCCCAAGCTGCAAAAGGTCTTCTGAGCTAACCTAACTAACTCAACACAAATAAGCATATGTGCATAAAATATATCTTAACGGATAAAAAATGATTCACCACCAACAAAGCAGAATGAAGAAAAACACTGAAGTTTGTGGGCAAGAGTTGCAAAGAGTAAGTGGCGGGAGGGATGACTGGATGGGGCGGGAATGTTGACCAGAGCCCAGTGATCCTCACTGTGGCGAGAAGGGATTACAATCCAATCTCCCAAATTCAGAGCTTCAGTTTTTCAGCATGATTATGCTGGTACCTAATGAGACAGGACTCTGCCTTCCGAACCGCCTCCTGGCAGGTCACCAATCTGAGGTGTGAGTGGATCCCATAGAGCTCCAGAACATGTTTTTGTGTTAGGTCAAATATCGTGTTCCACATAATTAGAGGGCTCATAGAATTTATTATCCAACCTGGGATGCTTTTGTTCTGACAAATGCTAAGCCAGATGAGATGCCAGGAAAACAGAGGTAACCTGGAACTGTCCAGCCAAACCAGAGCCCGTGCTCCAAATTCAAACAACCCGTGTAAATAGTATGAACTTCCTGTTTGTTCGTCTATTATAGACATGCTGGGAAATGGCTAGACGTGTTTCCACCGTGTTTGGTGGGTATATCCGGAACTGTCTGAACTAGAATACGGATCTCTATAACATTTACCTTGAGGGGTCTGGGAAAAGCCATTCCCTCCAGCGTCTGAAACTGAGTCTGAGAGGTCCTAGGAATGTCCATGCTGGAGAGAGACCATTGCATCAGGGCTGGCCATGACGTCAGAGCAGACAGTGACGTCAGAGCGTGGCACCACATTAGAGTCCCAGGCAGGACGACCAAGCCTGCAAAACAGTGGTCCAGGAGCCCAACAAGTCACTTTTTGGTTCTGTTGCTCTCCCAGGCACAAATATGAATCGCTGTGACATTCATCTTCTCCACAGCAACACCGGAAAGGTCACCTCAAGAGTTAACACCTGTTGAGCCATTTTGTGCCAATCCTGCTAGTAAATTACTTGTTTAACAGCTGAACTGAAGTTTAATTAAATACAACAAACTGAACATATTATTGATTTGGGGGTATTCTTACTCTCCTTTGCTCCTCAAGGGACTAATCTATGTGTACCCCAAACATATGGTGTGTGCAGTGATATTGGGCACTACCGGGGTTTCAGGGGTTCAGAGACACCTTGCCCTGGGCTTTAGGTTTCCAAGTGGGGTGAGCTTCACTGGAGTCATGCTTCAGGCCTCTCTTGGCCCCCCACCTCCCTCTATCTCAGGGAATGTGGGATGAGCTATTTGATAAATTCTGGAGGCATTGGTGATTCATTGAATCCTCAGGGAAATGCTACCAGGTAGATACTGCTATTTGTCATGACCATTTCAAAGATAGGGAAATGGGGCAAACAGCAGTCACATAACCTATTGACAGTCTCATGACCAGTGAGGGTTAGGGGCAGGATATGTGTGTCCCTGGGCTGCCTTCAGTCCCTGTACTCCAAACCTTTACACTCTACAGCCACTGACAAGGGGTCATTGAGAATGGGAGGTCAGGAAAGGAAGTGAGGAGAAGATGGCATGAGAACGTTCCAGAAAGAGGAGCTGATGTGAGTAGAGGGCCAGAAGTAGAACAGCCAAAGGACCTTCCACAAGGCCTCTGACAGCAGCCTGACCAGAGGGGAGGTCTGTGCAGGGAAAGAGGACACAAGTTATCCCTTTTCTACTCAAAACATCTTTCTCTTGTTCATTTCTCTCAACAGAAGCTAATTTCAACTTTCACCTTCCTCTAGACTTAGTGATAAGCAAGGAAGCACATCTGTTCCTGTCTTATCTTTCTCTTACCAAATGCACTAAAAGACCATTTCTGGAAATGGGTATTCGCACTTGTCTTCCTAAAACTTACAGAGGGAGCAATCATCAACACTTACAGGATCCTTACAATATTCGTGGAACCACACTGAAGATTTCTCTCCGTCCCTGCTAGCAAAGATCACCGAGGGAGGCACTGTCTAGTTTATAGGAAACTGGGGCTCAGAAAGGCTAAGGAGCATGCCCAGTGCCACACAGCCAGTGAATAGAGAAACGTGGGTCTGCATCCTGGCCTGTCCTATTACCCATTGTTGTATACTTAGCCTTTCTCCACTTTTTCAGTGAGTGGCCGAGGACACAGAACTACGGCAAGGACAATCGCAAATGAAAACAAAAACAAAGAGCTCTCCTGCAATCCCACATATCTGCATTCTCCTCTCTCACTATTTAGTATCAGTGGTTCCTAACTCTTATATAACCCCAAATGGCAGAATCATCCACACATTCAAACAGTAAACTTGGGAATGCACCATTAAGATGAGCAGTCATAAGAAAATAGAATTGTGGTGGGCAGAATCCTAAGATGGCATCACAAGACTCTGGCTCTTGGTTATTCAATATAATACAAATCTTGGTGCTACTGTGGAGGGATTTGGCAGATATAATTGAAGTCCCAGATCAATTGTTCTAAAGTAGGGAGATCACCCAAGTGGGCTTGACCCAATCTCATGAGCCTTTTAAAAGCTGAGAATTTTCTCTGGCTGATCATAGAAGAGGAAGTCAGAGAGACTCAGAGTGTGAGCAGGATTTGGGGGGAGGAAGGGCATGATTCGGAGGGGATTCAAGTGGCTTCCAGAAGTTAGAGCTATTCCTGGCCAACAGCATGCATGAAAATGCGGACCTTAGTACTACAATCACAAAAATTGAATTCTTCCAACAACCTGAATTAGCTAGGAACCCAGCCCAGCTGATACCTTGATATGGGCCTTATAAGACCCTATGCTGAGCCCACCTGGACATCTGACTGTTAAAGTAAACCATTAAATTTGTTGTAATTTGTTATACAGCAATAAAAACCAATATAAAAATTTCACTGTGTTTCTAGTTTCTTGGGATATAGTCCTAGAAGTGGGATCACTGGGTCAAATGGGAGTTCCATTTTTAATTTTTTTTTTAGGAAACTCCATACTGTTCTCCACAGTGGCTGCACCAGTCTGCATTCCCACCAGCAGTGCATGAGGGTTCCTTTTTCTCCACATCTTTGCCAGGACTTGTCATTTGTTGATTTGTTGATGATAGCCATTCTGACAAGTGTGAGATGGTACCTTATTGTTGTTTTGATTTGCATCTCTCGGATGATTAGTGACTTTGAGCATGTTTTCATATAAAGGATATATACACCCCTATGTTCATAGCAGCACAATTCACCATAGCTAAGATTTTGAAACAGCCTAAGTGCCCATCAGCAGATGAGTGGATTAGAAAACTGTGGTACATCTACACGATGGAATACTATGCTGCTATAAAAAAGAAGGAATTCTTACCATTTGCAACAGCATGGATGGAACTGGAGAGCATTATGCTAAGCGAAATAAGCCAGTCAGAGAAAGATAAATATCACACGATCTCACTCATTTGTGGAATATAATGAACAACATAAACTGATGAGCAAAAACAGATCCAGAGACAGAGAAGCATTGATCAGACCGTCAAACCTCAGAGGGAAGGTAAGGAAGGGTGGGGGTAGGGGGAGAGATCAACCAAAGGACTTGTATGCATGCATATAAGCCTAACCAATGAACACAGACACCAGGGAGGTGACGGCATAATTGGGGGTAAGGACACATATGTAATACCTTAATCAATAAAGAAAAAAATTAAATTAAATTTAAGAACAACAACAAAAATCAAAAAAATTTTACTGTGATAATGTGAATTGTTGCAATGCACTTTATTCCTCATTTTAGTAAAATATATGCATCCTAGTTCTGTAAACTTGAGAGCTGGGGAATTAAGTCAAACCATCCATAGACATAGGAGATGGATACATATTTAAAGGTGAAGAGTTACAGTCATATTCAGGACAGACTGCTTTTCCAGGCGACTATGTACCTTTTAAAAAGAGTGTTAATGTAATTTTGAACACTACTCATGAGAATGTTTATTTTATAAAGACAGAGAGAAGACAATTATATAAGATAGTTGATGGGACTTGAGTCTTAAATAAGTGAAGGGTGTATATTCCTATATTGTGATGTTTCTAATCTGTCAGAAAAAAAAAGCAAAGCCTTAGAAATGAGTCAGAGAGTAACTTGACAAAGAGAAATATCCTAGTTTAGGTCCTGCCAGCCATGAAATATTGGCTCTTTCATCTCTCTGAGAATGAAAGTAAGAGATGGAGAAAAAAGTACAATAATACCTATAGAAAGAAGAAAGGATGGACCAGGTTCTGCCACCTGGCTCGTCCCTCATTTCCAACTGAAAGCTCTACCTCCTCACTGACCATTGAGCCTCATCACAAGATGTCTATGAGGACAACCAATGCATTTTGTAAAGCACTCAATAGTGACAAGTATTGGTTGATATCCAATAAATGTACATTCTTGCCCCTCCGGACTACCTACCAGTTAGTTGGGAATGCTGCTTCCCATTCCTGATGTAATTTTTGTTTGTTTGTTTGTTCGTTTGTTTTTCCCATAACAGCAGCCCAATTAATTTAAGACCCTTGGAATACTTGGCTCAGCCCCTCCCTTCCTCTTTCAAGAAGTCAACTGTCCTTCCAGGGTCCAGTTCAGTCCCTGCAGGAGGGGGCTTATGGAAGTCCAACTTTGCATGCAGTTCTGAGGTTCAGAATGAAAATCCCACTTGGCCAACAGACCTCATGCTAACGCCTTCAATTTTGTGATATTTTAGCCTAATCTTTAAAGCTCTATTTTATTTTTCTACTTGTTCAAAACCAAAATGGGAAATGGGGTGCTGGTTACAGAAATTTCTCTCATGAGCTGCCAAGAACATCCCAAGAAGCGATAACTCATCTCCATTTTATTTTGAGGTACATGATTGAACTACCAAAAGTAGACTCTCTGATTCTAAGGCATGTCCCTTAGTGGATGTCCCTCCTTATTTACAAATCTCTCTGATAAATTACATGAAGCAGTTTTCTGATTCACAAACTCACCCAACCTGGGAGCTCTCTGTTCCAGAGATAAATGAGAAGGAAACTTAAATAAATGCTTATGGAGTCCAGGAAATAATAATGTCACTTTAAATAATCTATTACAAAACCAACAAGTGTATTTATCTCCACATATACTTCTGTTTTGGAAAATTCCACTTGGAGATAACTGTGCAGCTGGAAAATCTCACATAGGCATACTTCCTGCCTTAATACTAATATTTTGTTTTCCCCATCCCCAAGAGCTAACATAATTTCAAGTATAAACTAACATGGATTAAAAATGTATACCATGGTGATGTTAAAAAAAATCCAAACTGAATTTGGGGGGAATTAGAACACCTGAGATATAGAGCTAGTACTCCTGCTGACTAACAATGGGGCCTTGATCAAATCATTTGATGTCATTGATAAACTTTGGTTAACTAATCTGTAAAATAAATTGTTAGGACTATAATCTACAAAGTTCCTTCCAGCTCTAAAACTATGTCTTCCTAAGGGCCAATTACCTAAGAACACAGGAGTAGAATGAATCAGAAAGGTGGGAAAGTAACCCCCCCCACCGCCACCACCACCCTGCAGCAGAGGGCGAGTACTACTGCCATCCAAAATTGTTCACATCATGGAGATGCCATGATAGAACAAAGTAGAATTATGGATTAAGGTATTAAACTAATGTTAGCTGCTGGAACAGATTTAAAAACTCCCAAATCTCAGTGGTGTAGGACAATAGAACTTTTCTCTTGTTCATGAAATCTTTGATGTGTGTGTTTCTGGGGGGAGACAGAAGGGGGGCTCAGCAATGACTGAAGGCCCAAATCCCTCTGTCTTGTGGTCCCATCACCCTCAGGGCCTCTAATGCTTCCATTCCATGCAATGCAGAAACACAAGAAGGTACATCTGCTTCTTCACCACTCAGCTAAAGCAACATACCTGATGACTTCTCTCATAGTCTATTGACAGTCTATCACAAGACCTGGCCTAGATATAAGAGGGCCAGAAATTGTAGTTCCAGGCTGCGCATCCATTCACTAGCAATAACTTTCCTCTATGGAAAAATGGAAACTAGTGTTTGGGGAGCAATCACCTCATCTCTCAGAGTTACTGTGATGTGTTGCTCATGGATAAAAAACTTTCTATTTTCTACAGCAACTTTCATATTAGCAACTAATTTCTGCGTTATCTGGTTTTAATTATGGGACTCAAGTGTGCCAAGTAAAACAGCACCATTCATGACTAAAATCGAGCTGACCTCAGCTGAAATCCAGTGTGTGTTTTGTTCTGTGTACCTTTTTGTTTGCAAATGTGTGCAAGCAGAAACCAGAGCCAGATGCTGCCGGAGGAGAAAACGTGACAGCGGTTCTTTCTATCTGACTGTAATGAGGGCAAACACATGAAGAATGGCTGGATTCAGGTAGAATTCAGCTCCTCAAGAATATTCCACAAAATATGTATATATTCCTTGATTGCTCATTCATCATATTTTGGCTTATTGAACTGTTGACAGAGTTATATTTCTTGTTTTGTGGGGGGGAAAATACACTTCAAAAAAGTGTCATGTTATTATCTAGATAGCTGAACCTTGTTCAATTTGTTTTCTGAGGCAAAGAAAAGTCTAGATTTAGTATGCAGTTTTGCACCCAGTAGAAACATTCAGATCTCGGATTTTGTATTTGATAACATCTCCACCATACTTTACTATTTATGTGTAAAAGAAAAACTTATTAAACATGCAAATTAAGGCCTCTAGACCAGCAAGAAGTATCAACCACAGCAAGGGCTGGGAAACTTTTTCTGTAAAGGGCCAAATAGTCGTTATTTTAGGTTTCATGAGCCATGTAGTCTCTGTCCCCACTACTCAATGTTGCCTTTGTAGCAGGAAAGCAGAAAGCAGCCATATTTGATATGTAAACAAATAGGCATGGCTGTGTTCCAATAAAACTTTATTTATAAAAACAGGCAATATACTGGATGTGACCCACAGACCAGAGTTTACAGATCCCTAAACGAGAGACAAGATGGCAGAAAAACCCAAGATGGAAAACTCACCCATGACTGGGAGAGAGCCTCAGTTTTTCTCTTCCTTTTGGAGCAGGATCTTCTAGCTTTGTTTAGAACTTCTTGTGTAAATTAAATAGCATTTCCATTATAAACAGGTGATAAAGGGAAGAGAGCTTTACCAGCTGCTAATGAACAGAGTTTGAGACCCAGGGGACCACGTTCTAATTCTGGTTCTGTCGGTATGGGGACTGTGAACTTGCCTGCCTCATTTAACTTCAATCGGCTTTTGTTTCTGCTTCCCTAAAATCAGGGAGTTAGGCGAGATTACCTCAAATATCCTTTCTATCTCTCAAGTTTCTTTTAGCCTGGAAAGAAAGCTAACTGAGCTGGAAAAACACTTTAGACTTGGACTCACAGGGCACAGTTGTACAGCTTGCCAAGTATGTCACCTTGGATGAGTTACTTAAACTCTCTAAGCCTCAATTTCCTCAACTGGTCAGTGGATCTCATACTCCCTACCTGACAGGATGGAAGGAAAGTAAATAGCAGGAGGTGGGAGGTGGAGGAGGGTGCAGAAGCACATTGAATGTTCCGTGTGAGCCGAATTCCAATTGTGGATTCCATGACGAATTAGAGAAACTTTCTCCAGTCCAGTTATCCTAATATAACAATCAAATCTGCCCCTACCAGCCTTAGAATCTAGTCTAATTCTTAAGCAAGTGATCATAAAAAAACAAGTTAAAGTAAGTATAAATCAATCAATCAATCAATCAATCAATCAGGCAGATCAAGGCTAAGCACAAGGTTTCAAGCAGGGGTCCTCAAACTACGGCCGGCGGGCCACATGCAAATACAAATATTCTATTTGTTCCCATTTTGTTTTTTTTACTTCAAAATAAGATGTGTGCAGTGTGCATAGGAATTTGTTCATAGTTTTTTTTTAAAACTATAGTCCGGCCTTCCAACGGTCTGAGGGACAGTGAACTGGCCCCCTGTTTAAAAAGTTTGAGGACCCGTGGTTTCAAGAATATAGTTCCCACAGGGCAGAAAGAAGTGGCCACAAATGGGGATTCACCCAAGTCTCTTCATTGGAAGCTCATAGAACTAACCTCCAACTTTTCCCTTCCTTGTGGCTGTTTCTTAATCAGAGACCAAGCTACAAACCCACATCCTAATAGAGGGCTGCCCAATGCACAATTAGGATGAAAGTTTATTAGCTCCATTGTGCCAGTCACCATGCTGGCATCCTGGGTCACGTCTTCTCACTGTACCTTTGCCGCTTTGCTCTGCAGCGGGCATTATGATTCTCACTCTCACTGAGGCAGAGGCTCAAGCCCCACAGGCTGAAATAACTTAGTGAAAGCCAAACCACATGGGAGCCACAGGTCGTGCTCTTGCTCTTAGGCATGCATCTCAAGAGAGGTTAAGAATCTCTGGGCAGAAATGGTGACCCACAGAGGCAGGGAATCTGAAATCAAACTTCTGTGTGAACCTGAAAATCAGGGACTGCTACCCCCAAAACCACTGGGCTCTGAAAAGATGGATAAGGCAGGGGGATGATGACGATCAGAACCCAAGTCGGAAGTACCAGATTGCTGTTCTTGACATCAGAACAGGGCCTTGAATGTGGCAGGAGAACACCATATGTTTGAATGAAAGGATGAATGAATGAATGAATGAATGAATGAATCACCGAAGGACTGGCTTATATCCAGGTTGCCAGTACCATACTGATCATTAGATAAAAATGACTATTGTTTTGATTTATTCTGTGTGTGTGTTTGTGTTTAAAGCATGTTCTTGCCCTTGCTAACAAATCACATTTTCGTCCTAACTCA
Source organism: Myotis lucifugus (assembly GCF_000147115.1). NCBI lineage: Eukaryota > Metazoa > Chordata > Mammalia > Chiroptera > Vespertilionidae > Myotis > Myotis lucifugus. Next base: position 978,077 of record NW_005871415.1, read on the forward strand.
CCTAGCTTTCACCCTTTGGAAGCCTGTCCTCCTATTTTCTTTGGCCTCATATACTTCTTCCCTGGTTTCTGATTCCCATCCTCCTTCATCTTCATCCCAAATGCTTTCAGAAAACGAGCTGGAGAATAATTTTTTTTCACCAGTGCAATGTGGGGTGAGAGGGGAGAATTTCTTGTTTGTATGTACATTTATATTGTATGACTTTCCTCTATAAACTTTTTAAAAAGCACTAATTTGAGTTCACTCATGTAAGGCCATGTGTTTCTTGTTAAGAAACCTATTTTCAAACATGGGGATGATAATAAGAAGGAAGAGGGTTATTTAAGGAATAGGTAAGCTAAGCTTGAGTTTCTTTGGAAACTAAACAACAGCAGACCCTATTGGCAGCTGTATCTACTGTGACCAATGAACATGCACTTGGTTTTTCAGGGAACTTCTTCTCTAGCCCCCTGGTATCTGCTTCATGCAGGGTCTGTGCTAGATCAAAAAGGAGTCCAGAAAAAAAGTTAAAATATGAGAATACGTGATTCTAGGAACTGTCTCATGAGTTTTCAGGATAGAGAAATTAGCCTGCTTTGGAACTGAAATTAACCTCATTCAGCATCAACAAGAATGTGGGGAGTAACTGAGAATGAGCCCTTATTTGATTCAACACACAAGATAGGCAAAAGGATGGGAAATAGTCTCATGCTTATTCAGCATCTAATAAGTGTCAGGCCCTGGGCTAGATTTTTTTTATATTAAATTTTAGCGTCAGAACCACTTTAAGATTCAAGTTAAAAAATGAGGCATAAAGACTTACGTGAACTATTCCAAGCTACAAGATATGGAAATGCATGAACAGGGATTTGAACTCCAGTTGGTTGGACCCTGAAGCCCTTATTGTTCTTGCAACCATGCTACACACAGGAGCGGCCTCCACCCAGCAGGAAAAGAGCAGTTCAACAGTAGTTGGATGGGGGAACTTGGCAAGAAGACAAAGGAAGGACCCATGAAACAAACACTTTTTTAAAAAAAAAATGTGTTTTTGTTTTTTTTTAATTGATTTCAAAGAGAAAGGGCGAGGGCGAGAGAGATAGAAACATCAATGATGAGAAAGAATCATGGATTGGTTGCCTCCTGCATGGCCCTTACTGCAGATCGAGCCTGCAACCCGGGTATGTGCCCTGACCAGGAATCAAACCATGATCTCCTTGTTCATGGGTCAATACTCAACCACTGAGCCACACCAGTTGGGCACAAACATCTTTTGAATAAAGTGGGTATTTCATCAGAGATCCCTCATCTCACCGGACTCAAGCAGGGCAAGGGAGGCAGGTCCCTGGCACTGCAGGCAGCTGCTGAGTCTTCTTATGGAGTGTCACAGCCCCATGACACTCACAGGGTCATGAGTAGCGAAGACTCGCCCAACTGGCCAAAGGATTAGCTCACTTACTGAGTATCTGTAGCAACAGTTCCTATTTCGTAACTGTGTACCACGGGCCAGGCGTGGTGAGTTTTGCTAAGCACTTTGCATATATAATGTCATTTTACCTGCATAACCTTTGGAGGAGGTACTATTATTCCCACTTTTTAACTTATTGTTATTAAATGAGAAAATGGTGGCCTGATGGTTTGCTTTTCAAGGTCCATAATTTGTTTGGTAACAGAGCCAGGATTCGAGCCCAACTTTGCCTCCTACTAGAATCTGTGCTCTTAATCTTTAAATTCTCCACTCACAAAAAACTGCATTTACTGCCCTAGCTGGTTTGACTCAGTGGATAGAGCATCTGTGGACTGAAGGGTCCCGGGTTTGATTCCGGTCAAGGGCACATGTCCAGGTTGCGGGCTCCATCCTCAGTAGGGGTCATGCAGGAGGCAGCCAATCAATGATTCTCTCTCATCATTGATGTTTCTATCTGTTTCTCCCTCTCCCTTCCTCTCTGAAATCAATAAAAATACATTTTTTTAAAAACTGCATTTACTGAAGCCTGATAACTACATGCAATTCACACATCAGCCCAGAGGCCCATAAAGGATAGGCGTGGCTTTAGTGAGCAGGATTCACTATGGGATGTGAGCTGGGACGGGATGCAGAATGGAACCCACAGAGGACAGAAGAACCAGGTGCCATACAGGGTCCAGGTGGGACCAGAAGAGACACCACGGCAATTTGTAAAAAAGGAATGGGTATTGTCAGTCAATGCACACACCGCTTTTGTGGAATATTATTGTGGCATTCTCTATATACTGTGTGCGTGTCGGCGCGCGCACAGATACACACACACTGCATTGAGATATATATGCAATCGTTTGCCACTAATCTTTTTGTGTGCATCGATCAAGTTTTAAGTTAAAACCACCAGAGCAAATATTGACACAGAGGTGTGCGGGCACTGGATCAGGCCAGCTGAGAAAAGCAGGCACGCTGGCGGTAGCCAGGAAGAGCAAGCACGCACCCCACCAGCTTGTTGAAGGACACATTTCAGAGTCCCTTAGGGGGGCCTCTTCCAAAGGCCACTCACTGCCTGCCACAGGGATGGGATCTGAATTGGTCTGGTTCATGGATATTCCTTTTGGGAGGAGGCGAGGCAGACAAGAGGTGGAAAGCAACATAAGAAAGACATCTCAGTATCTCCTGAGGAAGTTATGAAGAAAGAAGTTACCATGTTCCACTCCTTAAGTCCAAAAGAGGAAATCAATTCTAGTCCTTTGTGAGCAGGGGTGGAGAGCTGCTTCAGCATTGCCTGCAGGGAGGGTGGGAAGGTGAAGGCATCCACTGCTGCAAGGGAGGAGTCCCGGTTGAGCTTAAGGGACACACAAGGCTTTACGGCTGCTTAACCAGCAGAGAGGGACAGAGGCCACAGGTGACAGCTGCCACCACTGCCCACGCACAGACAGATATGAGATTACAGGTTCTCGCTTTTCCTTTTACTCTGTTTTCTTAATAAAGCACAGACTGGCATTCCGTATAGCTGCATTTACTATTATGGCACTAGATTATAATGTGGGATCCGATAATAATTAAAAACAACAACAACATTATCATGCAGCTTTGCTTCTCTCAGGGTCTTGAATGACTTGTCCAGGAGACTGGTTTGGGGCTTTTTCAAGTCGGCTGCATTCAAAACAGATGATGGGCTGAATTTCAATGAGGTGTTCACACCACGTAAGGTTCTCCACCCCAGATCTGCAGCCTCCATGTCAAGAACAAACAGGATCTTGTAGCCTAAACTCAGGAATCTCTACCTTCTATTCAGGCCCCCGGCAAGCCTTCTCTCCTAGTGCATATGCTCAGGATTTGATATGTTCTTTCAAATGAGGGTTTTTTAAAATGTGAAACAATATATCAGTTTTATAGTTTTGGATTCTACAGCAGGCAAGGTCCAGTCAAATAAACAAAACCATTTTAGATATTTCAAGCTGAGGGGATATAAGACAGGGAATGATTTGCACAGATGGCGAAGGAGCTGAGACCACAAATCGGGGGCAGTGAGCAATCTAGAAATCACCCGCAGCGGGAAGCCAAGCATCCTGGGGCTTCATGAGGGGGAGCGGGGCCCACTCTGCGTGGGAGAGGGCGGGACGGCCCATCCCGGAAGAGCTGATCAGAGAAGAAATCATCTCCCGGAGTCAATGCTCAAAGCAGAGGCCGGAGGATCCGCTAGCTTCTGCCCTCTGTCCCTCTCCAATTTCCTTTCTTGTTTTAAATGTCTTTTTTTCTTGTTTAATTGAGATACAGTTGGCCTATAACATTGTATTCATTTCAGGAATAATGATGCGATATTTGTATGTATTGCAAAATGGTCGCCACAATTAGTTTAATTTAACATCTGTCACCACATATAGTTACAAATTTCTTGTTTTGAGATGAGAACTTTCAGGATCTACTCTTTGGGAAACTTTCAAATATGCAATACAGTATTATTATTCTTTTAATATATATTTTAATGATTTCAGAGAGGAAAGGAGGGGGAGAGAGAAGCAGAAACATCAGTGATGAGAGAGAATCATTGATCGGCTGCCTCCTGCACGCCCCTCACAGGGGATTGAGCCTGCAACCCAGGCATGTGCCCTGACCAGGAACTGAACCCTGACCTCCTGATTCATAGGTCAGTGCTCAACCACGAAGCCATGCTGGCCGGGTAATACAGTATTTTTAACTATAGTCACCACACTGTACATTACATTCCCAGGACTTATTTATTTTAGAATTGGAAGTCTGTATCTTTTGACTGCCCTTCACATCATATCTCAACCCCCACCCCTCGCCTCTAGCAACTGCCAATCTGTTCTCCTCATTTGTGAACTGGGTGTTTGTTTGCTTGTTTGTTTTTAGAGTCCATATAAGTGAAATCATATGGTTCATGAAGTCTTTCCATGTGAATGGAGTTGTACTAGATTCTGAAACTACAGGAATAAACATGACCCAGAGCAGCTTTGCAAATGCAAATTTCCACGACAGTTCTCTGCCCAGAAGGGAAGCAGGCTGTTCCGTAAACAAGGACGGTATGTGCTATTGCAGGCGTTCATAGGATGCTACCCAGTGGGCCAGGAGCCTTGCTAACCACAGGACAGAATCAAGGAGGAGGAATCAGGAATATGAAAACAAACACCATTGTTTCTTGCTCGTAGGAGCCATACACTCTCTCACCTCAAGAACAAGACTAGCCAGCATGTCTGAGATCAATCTCCACTCAGCCAATCGGCCTTGGCAGCTTTGGTTTCAGACATTTTCTTTGGCGAAGAGAGGCAGTTCAACATTTTCTGAACTCCAATTCTACTTTTTTTTTTTTAATCCTAAAATCAAAGGGAGAAGTTAACCCATTTTCTTTTCAGGATGATGATCAGCAGAGGGAGAGTATGTGTCTGACACACACGTTTTCATTTCTCCTGCCAGGGATGCCTCTCTGCTTACAGTAACGAGCCTTCGAGAGATGCTGCTCCTGCCCTGAGCTTGATTGACGTCCTTCCTCCACCTGCTAATTACCAAGGCTATTTGTAGTTACATAAAGTTGGCTCTCAACTTTTCCTCTTTGATATTCCAGTGACTGTATCATGGCACCGGTGATAACCTGAGAGCCACAGTATTGAAATATCATAAATATAATGAGAAAGTAGCACCATTGGCTTCACCCTGAGAGACAAGAACATGTACTTGGAGCGGAAATCCTCTATGAAAAGAAGTGTCACATGAGCATCAAAACACCAATATATACAACTTATGTCATTATGCACTGTAATTTGATGAAGTAGAATTTATTTTTTTCTTAAAAAAATTTGTTTTTCTTTCTTGATGAAGTAGAATTTAAATGTAAATACATTTGATTCGTGCCTGGAGGATATAAAGCCGAAAACAATCTTCCATCAATTGCTGAGACCTTTCAAATAAGCATAGTTGATGTGTTCTTAACACATCTCTTGCTAAAATACACAAACAAACAATAAACAAGTTACATGTGAGCTTGTCCTTAGGGATATGTGGAGGCTAAAACTCAAAAGCAGCAGGAAAAGGGTTACTTCCAACCCAGCCTTGAAACATGGAGACACACAGGTACTGTGCCCTGAACATGTAATATTTATTACAGCCATACAACTTTAATTTTTTCTTCTTTGCTGTGGAAAAAAAAGTAGTACTTTTTCTTTTCTTTAATGTAAAGCTCAGCACTGCAGGGGGAAGGAAAAAAAGAACCTGAATCTTCAGTTGGAATTTTCCACCGCCCCCATCAGTCTAGTTAGGGGAGCATCGTGGGGATAGGGAGCTAGCAGGGAGGGCAGGGACATTGATTTGTCTTGGAGAATCTCATAAAGGCTTCACGGTCCATGAGGCTGATTTCACATCGGCTAAGTTGGTGATTATGCCTGACTCACTTTTGCACCCTTTGTGGACACGAAGAATGACCATATGTGGACAGACAGTGCGTGGGACTGATGTCTGCTATAGAAAACCAAGGCAATTTGTTCCTTGCTGTGAGCATTTGCATGAGCTCCTATTTTCCTTGGGGTAGAAATTAGTATAAAAGTCTTTACTCCCCAAATTTCCTCTCCTCCCTCCATGTTCCATTTATTTTTAGAGTGAGAATTAAGTAATTATCTGGGCCAGGCCCCCTGTAATTCTTATAAAAAAGCAAGCAAATAAAACAGGATTCGGGGGCCTTTGTCATGTGTAGGACATTGGCGACAAGAAAAAGAATAATATGTAAATAAAAGACCTATAAGTATATTTATGAGTCATGATTTTATTTGAGAGCTTCATGCATTTAGGTCCCCTAAAATCTTTAAAGAGAAGAAGCAGGCAAATGTTGTAGCTTTAGAATTTCTGGTAGGATTTTTACCTTGCAATGTGGGGGTACCTGCTCCATAGGGCAATGATTCTTACACTTTTCGTGGCCTGAATCACTTTGGAACTTGAACAAAAATCTATAGCCCTGTCTCCACAAGGATCACAAACACAAACATCTTCAAAAGTGTGTATATGTTTTCAGGGCACTGACAGGCCCCGAAAGTGCCCTCTTGGGGTTCCTTGGACTTCAAGTTATGAATTCATGCTAGAGGAATCATGTAATAACCAAGGCTCACTCACTGACCACAACTTGCAAAATAATAATAACTTATTATTATTATGGGGTGTTGAGAAGGGAAAAGCAGATAAAAGGGAAAATGCATAGATTCCTACACATGGAGTTTTTATTCCCCCACCTACCCTGGTGCCAAAACCCCATGAATTGTCTGCACTGATAACAGTAAGAGTTGTGATCACCACTCTCTAGTGTTCGTTAAGTGCTGATTATATGTCTGGCATTGTCCCAAGTGTGTTGGCTGAATGGGCACTTTCAATCCACAAAGCAGCTCTGGAAGGTAGGCACTCGGTGTATTTGTAGCGACTATGCGCAAATTGTGGCACAGAGAGAATAAAGCTCTACATCTAAGCCATGTGATGCTAGAACCTCCGTGATAAACAATGATGCAACATGTTTTCCTACAGAGCCCTGCCTTCACGCCAGAGCCCACCGCCCATGCCCCACACAAGTTCCAACCTAGATGCGCCTGCGGAAATTCAGGATGGCTCTGAGGAGAGAATGCCCTGCAGGAGGTGGTGCCTATGCCAACCGGATAGATCTTCCCCAGATGTGGGTAACTCCGGTGCCTAATTTAGCATTTTCCTTTATTCATAGGAACACCCTTCGCTAAAATAAACACATGCTGCAATGACACGTCTCTTTCACGCAGGGAGCGTTCTCAGTCACATAGTCTACCACCAGCTGTGATCAGTGAGCGCTCCTCAGCCACGGGGAGAGAAGCGTGGAGAGGGGAGTGGGGGGCGGAGGATGCAGAGAAAGCCTCTTCTGAGTTTCTTCTCAAAATCCCAGGAAAGTGTGAACGTGCAAGTAAATATAGCAATGTGTTTGTATAATGCTGTTTTCGCAAGCAACTATCGGGGTCAGGAATCTATTAAAATCCTTCCAGTAAGTTATCCCAAATGTGTGGACCAAATCCCGGCGAAAGGCGCTCCCTCTCAGTGCGGGCCTTCAGCTAAGCTCTGCAGCTTGGAGGCAGAAGGTAATCACAGTGGCCACAGCTTGCAGGGAAGCCCAGAGTTGGTCTCCCCCTCCCCCGAGCTGTGCTTTCAGCTTCTGCTCACACCCAGTGGCATGATGCAACCAGCCAAGAGGGGCAGCAACAGGCAATTCACACTCCAAGTCTGAATGGATACACTTTGTGTCAATACTGAAATGGGTTAACAGGGGCTCTCAACCTCTGGGTCGCGACCCCTTAGGGGGTCGAACGACCCTTTCACAGGGGTCGCCTAAGACCATCGGAAACCACATATATAATTACATATTGTTTTTGTGATTAATTACTATGCTTTAATTATGTTCAATTTGTATCAATGAAATTGGGGGTCACCAGAACATGAGGAACTGCATTAAAGGGTCACGGCATTAGGAAGGTTGAGAACCACTGGCTTAAGATTATCCCCATGAATTCGCATCCCAGTTTGCTTCCTTGAGAGGGAGAGAAGTCTGGTGTGTCAGGTCACCTGCTCTAATTGTCCCTTGCCCTGGTTCAAACTGGCGCCTCAGCAGCAAGAAGAAAGTATGCATTTATGAGAACTGTGGCATTCACTTTTCACGGGGGCATGCGTGCACTGGGACCCACAGGTTTTAGCCTCAGTATCCCCAGTGTGCCTCCCAACCTCTCCACAGTGACCAGGACTTGTCTCGGAACCAGACACACGGCAAAAGGTGATCAGAAAGATTCAGCAAGAAAAATTTAGCAAAGCCTGTGGAACAGTGGTTGGCAAACTCATTAGTCAACAGAGCCAAATATCAACAGTACAACGATTGAAATTTCTTTTTTCTTTTTTAAAATATATTTTATTGATTTTTTACTGAGAGGAAGGGAGAAGGATAGAGAGTTAGAAACATCGATGAGAGAGAAACATTGAACAACTGCCTCATGCACCCTCCATACTGGGTATGCGCCTGCAGCCAAGGTACATGCCCTTGACCGGAATCGAACCTGGGACACTTGAGTTCTCAGGCTGACGCTCTATCCACTGAGCCAAACCGGTTAGGGTGAAATTTCTTTTGAGAGCCAAATTTTTTAAACTTAAACTATATAGGTAGGTACATTGTTATTAACTTAATTAGGGTACTCCTAAGGCTTAGGAAGAGCCACACTCAAGGGACCAAAGAGCCGCATGTGACTCGCGAGCCGCAGTTTGCCAACTACGGCTGTAGAAGAATACAAAGCTTTATAAAGCATTGCAAAAAAAAAAAAAAATGTATACCAAAAATCTCAATGTTTTAAAATATATCTAGTTTTTAACATGAGCACCATCTAATCCCAAATGGATTAAACCAGGGATCAGCAAAGTTTTCTAGGGAGTTTTATAGTAACTCTTTTAGGCTTTGTGGGCTGTGAGGTCTGTGTGAAGGTTACTCCAATTTGCCCTTGCCAGAGAGGAGCCGTAGATAATATGTAAATAGTGACTGGGCGTGGCTGTGTGCTAATAAAACTTTATTCATGGTCACTGGGATTTGAGTTTCATATAACTTTCATGTATCATGAAACAGTATTCCTCATCTGATTTTTTCCCAAACATCTAAAATGTAAAGGCTTCTTAGCTTGCAAGCCACACACAGAGAGGTTGGGGCTGATTTGGCCCTGGGACAAGTCGTTTGCCAATCCCTGGACTGGATCATCACTAAGGCAGCAGCAGATCAGTAGACCATGGACTTGCCTCTCAGGCAGTGATAGAGCAACCCCAGGCATCAAAGGGCTCAGGGAATGGGGGAAGGAAACAGTAGGACTAGAGCACTTGGTGGCCTGCTCCTTAGAATAGTGGCTCTGAACCTTCTTAGCCCTGAGAGGGGAAGTAAACCTTGTTGCACCATCTTTGCCCCCAGCAGGGCAGTGAGTGCCTGAGAAAGAATGGGCTCTCTATGTGCTGGGATGCTGCAGAGCCTGAGGAAGGTCATCCTCGTCCTTTTAGCCAGAGCAGCTCAGACTCTTCACATAGCCAATGGTTAAGCACTAACCTAATGATGACTCCAATTGACAACAATCCTCCTATATAATAAAAAGGTAATATGCAAATTGACCCTAACAGAAGAACAACCAGGAATGACTGGTCGCTATGACGTGCACTGCCCACCAGGGGGCAGGCGCTCAATACAGGAGCTGCCCTCTGGTGGTCAGTGCGCTCCCACAGGGGAAGCTCCACTCAACCATAAGCTGGGCTGATGGCTGTGAGCACAGTGGTGGTGGCGGGAGCCTCTCCCACCTCCTTGGAAGCGCTAAAGATGTCTGACTGCAGCTTAGGCCCATTTCCCACAGGCTCCTGGGCTGCCAGAGGGATGTCTGACTGCCAGCTTAGGCCTGATCCCCCGGGGAGCGGGCCTAAGCCGGCAGGTGGACATCCCCCAAGGGCTCCCCGACTGCAAGAGAATGCAGGCTGGGCTGAGGGATTCCCCAGAGTGCATGAATTTCTGTGCACCGGGACTCTAGTCTATATATTTAAAGCCTAAGCAACCAAACAACTGAACGACAGGTTGACTGGTCAACCAGTCACTATGATGCATGCTAACCACCAGGGGGAAGACACTCAATGCAGGAGCTGCATCCTGATGGTCAGTGCGCTCTCACAGCCAACCTCCTGTGGCTGGCCAACCTCCCAAAGCCCCTCCCCCTGGCTGGCCCGCCAACCTCCAGCGGTCCCTCCTTCTCCACCCGCCACCCCCCGCCAGCCTGCCCCAATCAGCCCCAGGCCCCAATCAGGGTGAGAAATAGCCCTGATCAGTCCCGATTGCTGGCCATGCTGTGGGATCCACCTGTGCATGAATTCGTGCACCGGGACTCTAGTAACAAAAATAACCAAAGTTTGCATTCCTTTCTGAACTGTCTTTTCATATCCTTTGCCCTTTATTCTATTGGTTTCACTTTTTTCTTATTCTTTTCTGTGGGTTCTTTGTAAATTAAGGAAATTTGCTTTGTGATTCATACTGAAAACACATCTTCCTGTCAGTTATTTTTTCTTTTCACTTATTTATTTATATTTACTTATCAGCATATTTTATATGCTATATAGAAAAGTTCTTTTAACTTGTATAAATTCAGACTTATTATTTCTTTTATGGTTCCTGGGCAATGATTTATTTGCCATGTAATAAGCATCTTAGTAGTCTCATCATGAGCAAAGTTATTGTCTGGTCCATTTTGGCTGCTACAACAAAGTATCACAGTTCTGCAGGCTGGGAAGTCCAAAATTAGGGACTGGCAGATTCAGTGTCTGGCAAGAGCCCCCTTCCTGGTTCATAGATGGCTGTCTGTCTTCTCACCGTGTCTTCACATGGTGGAAGGGGCAAGGGAGCTCTCTTCTTCCTCTTTTATAAGGACACTAACCCCATTCACAGGGCTTCACCCTCATGATCTAATGACCTCCCAAAGGCCCCACCTCCAAACACCATCATGTTGGGGATGAGTTTTCAACATATGAATTCTGAGGCGCTCAAACATTCAGTTGATAGTAGTTATACAGAAGAAAGAATTCCTAGAGTCTTGGCAATAAAAGTGCTCTTAGAGAAAACCAAGAAAAGGTTACCAATCAAGGACAGACTCTCTTCCTTGATATGTCTGTTGTGAGATCAGCCAGCTTCTCCTTTAGCCTCTACAGAAATTGAGATTCCTAGTTTAAGAGTCAGCCCTTTACATTATTAAGCAACTTTTTATTTATTTGTTCAAATAAGAGATAGGGAACTGTGGTCTGGGCAGGGGAGCAGTGCACATGAAGGTCAAGGGCAGGAGAAGATGGCATCTTCAGGGCTGCACATTCTTCACCTTAATGTGAGCTAGTTCCTCCTCATACACAGCCAAAAACTCTCTCCCAGTGTTTTATCACGACTTTGTAATAAAGTGAACATATTTGAAATAAAAGATTCCACCAATCTTTTCGATCCATGCTGCAAAATTCAAACCAACACTACATGATAAGGATCATCACTAACTAATTGCATAATAAATCCTGGCACAGATTTCATTGCCTGGTGATATTATCAAGTAAAAACTATTTTTTCCAGTGTAAGGGAATAAGATGTACTTCTGTGAGTTTGCCTGTAAACTAAGTTCTGTATATCAATACCATTTTCTACTGACTTTTATAATGTAATTAGGTATGTGATGGTCTTGTATCAACATCCATTATGCAAATGGAGATATGTTCCCATGGAGAATATTTGAGATGGAAAAGCATACAGCATATCTAGAAATATAAAGAAATTACACTAAGAATTGTGAGAGAAATAAAGCAATAACTCCAAACTCCCAAAATTAAAACTATAGAGAAGAGGAACAAGGGGGGAAAAGACCAAAGATAGATTTATAGCTTGAAATGATAATTACTCCAAGGAAGGACTTTAACCTTTTATTGCTCACCTCTCTCTCTGTGAGGGAATAGAGAGAAGTGCTGAGAGGTAGCAGTCCCATGATGCACTTTGTTCCCGATGGCTGATGCTGCATCCTCTTAGAACACATGGGTAGTAGGGTTGCCTGACTTACCAAATTAAAATATAAAACACCCTGTTCAATTTAAATTTCAGATTTAAAAAATAAACAAACTTTAGTGTAAATATGTCTCAAATATTGCGTAGGTGCCCTGTATTCTATCTGGCAACCCTAGTGGATGGTCAACTTCTTATTTTCCCTTTGGAGATTCCAAACTCCATAAAAATGACCCTTGAGGTAACTCAAAACATACAAGCTCTTTCTACTCAGTATTAAATATACTTAGTTGTCATGTAAAAAGACATACTTGTCCTAAGAAGTTTAAAACATCTTAGAAAACTCCCAATCACATATTTCACCCATACATAAGCATGGTCTGACCTGAGAAACAATGACCACTTGGTTTCCACTGGAACATCCAGTGGGTTAAAAAAAATAACCATCTTTGTTCTATTTTGAATGGTGTTTCATATTCAAACCATAATATCTTCAAAGATGATCTTGACTTGCCTTGAGACACCTTAGGCCGGGCAGCAGTCAGACTGTGTGGTGAGAGGCCCATGGATTCCTCTTTCTGGTGTCTCCTTGTATATTTACGTGGGAGGACTTGACATGAAAACAAAATCTCATTGGATTATAAGTAAAACTGATCACTTCTGACATCTCCTGGGCCAGTTTGAAAACAACAGTTTAGGTAATGACTTCATAAAGAAAGTTAAAGCTCCCTGTGGAATAGATAAGAAGAAGTGTCCTCATCAGCTAATCCAAGTAAAGGGGCAAATGAGCGAGCAAATCCCAGTCTATATTGAACAATACTAATAAAAATAGGTCTCATTTTGTGTCATGTTTTATATATATTAAATCATTTATTACTCAGAATAGTCCTGTATGACAGGATTATTATCTTCATTTTACTACTCGGAAGCCTAAATCACAGAAAAGTTACATAATGACCCAAGATGACACTGCTAAGCAGCGGTCAAGATGAAATTCAAACTAAGGCAGGGAATATGATGTTTCCTTCCTAGGATGCACTTGTCCCTCAGATTATCCAATAAGCAAAAGTCAAAATAAGATATTGTCAACAGCCATGTTGAGCAAATCTAGTGGCCTCTCCAGAGGGCTGATTCGACCAGAATCTTTTCTGAGCAGCCTCAGTCTCACAACAAAGACCTAACACTACAGTGGACACCCTTTTAGCTGATGAGCATAGTGTGAGATGGACCAGCCTCACCACCCAGTACGCTCCCAGAAGTGAAGCAACATGGATGGTAAAAAAGTAGAGTGAACTGAGTGTGTGAGACCTGCCTGGCACCATGTGACCTTGCACAGGTCACAGGCTTCAACACTGTAGTATTTTCCTCATCAGAACAGAAAATGACAAATGGTACCAGACTAGACTGAGTTCCCACTGGTGCCAGGCACAAGGCTAGGCACTTAGCATACATGATGCTGAGAACACTGTGAGCATTAAACCCCATTGATGTCCTTGCTTTGTAGATGAAGAGATTGAGTTGCAGGGGACTAAAGTCACACAGCTAATTAGAAACAAAGCCAGGATTCAGCCTGAGCTAAGTGTGCAGGTTATGGTATTCATGTTGCCAGGAACTAGTCCAGTCCAACACTTATTTTTTTTGCTGTATGACATGATATAAGTTATTTAACCTTCCTGTGCCTTGCTACTTCTCCTGCATGTTGGGGAAAATAGTAGTTTCTGGCTATTACTATTACTTTGTTATTACTATTTATGCCCTTCCTATTTCAACACATTTCTTTGTATCAGAAAAGAAAGGATTTATAGTTCAAAAGGTCCGTAATTCCTGAAATTCTAGAAATCTGAAACAAAGACCAAAGTTTCTTCAGGATTAAAGAAGTTCTTATAAAGGGCTACTGGGAAAAGATCAAAAGGAGAAAAGATCTGAAATACTCAATCCTTTGAGCTTTAAGTATTTTATTCCCATTGGGTTTGTGATATTCAAATGCCAACACTTTGCATGAACTTGGAAAGTTCTCTCCTTGGTTATCAACACATTTCTTAAGAAGCATCCTTAAATGAAAAATTCAGCTATATGGCCTGCCATCTCCCTTACCCCTTTACCCCCTATCCTGACAGGCATATCACCCTGAATAACCTGAATATGCATTGTTTTAAGAGTAAGCACCTAAGGTTCCACCTGTCCCTCTTACTCATATCTTCTCTCTTCTAGGGTAAGGACAAAATGAATTGAAAGTGAAAGGTATCATTGCTGTGTTTTAGGTTTTGTTAGACTTTATTCCTCACCCAAGTGCCTCTCCTCTGCACCCTCTATGGTGTGGGTAAGTCGCATCCTTCTCTTATCTACTTCATTCGGTAGGAGACAGAAATGATGGCTGCTGAGGTCCAGGTGCCTTCTTAGTCTCCATGGGAATCAACGACTAAGTCCTGATGCCACCAGCATTTGCACAGACACATGCCCATGCATGAACACCACAACATGACTTATGGGACAGCTAAGGACTTCCTTTGATGACCTCTCATGCCCTATCCCTTCCGCTCGCCCACATTGAATTGCTCCAGCCCTTGAATGCCCGATGTACTCTCCCTCCTCTCATCCATGCCCCATGGAAATAATTCTGTATGGAAATCATCCTTCACCCCTCACCTGTACTCACCCTAAATGGCTAGTTTAAACACAGCATCCTCTAAGGAGCCATTTCTGATCACCACGTCTGGATGAGTTGTCCTTCTGCGTATTTCTATACCCTAAGTGTCAGTCAACCCACATTTATTCAACATCTAAGTCCTGCTCTAAGCAATGAAGAAAATACTGTGAAACAAGTCAATGAAGGGAGAGGTGCTATGTTTTCTATAGACCTGTGATTCCGTCTATAATTTTATTGATTTCTATTGTGTATCTTTTTTATTTTTGGTGTATTAGAATCATTGGTTTAAAAGGAAAAATACCTACCTACACGATAATCTTTAACTTAAATTCCACACCTCTATAATAGAAAGAAAATTATTTCTATTATTTATTATGAAGTTACTATGCAAGCTCTTCTCATGATTTACATAAATACCATCACATATCATTTATAAAGTTGTTGTAAAGCCTAAATATAGTCCTGTGCCCTTCCTGCCTCACATAGCACACTGAATCAGGGTCCACACCTCTTCATACCTTCCCCACTCCTGTATTAGAATCACACATCCATGCTGTATGGTATCTGACTTTACCCTGTCTCCTGTTAGAGTGAATATGGTGTATTTTTCCATCCATTGAGGTTGGGCATGGCCATGTGACATACGTTGGCCAATGGAAAGTGGGCTGAAGTGAGGATGCACCTGTTCTGAACTAAACTCTCAGCAGGTAGAGTAAGTTTCCACTTTCTTCTTCCCTCTAGAAATGTTGCTATAAGAATAACATGACCCAAAGTTGCCTTTTCAAGCAGAATGAGACTCACTGGAGCCAAGCCTAGCTGACCTGCAGCCTGACACAGAGTTGCCCAAGCTTACCATAGACCCATGAAGCCAAAATTAAATGCTTATTGTTTTAAGTTGCCCAGTTTTGGTGTTACACAACAATAATGCAATAATAGTTGAGCAATATACTAACCGTTATCACACATTATATTGTTCTCTCAATGATTTTAAACTCCCCAAAGTCAGGATCAGGGTCTATCTGATCCACTGTTTTTTCTCTCATTGTTTAGGACAATTTATAGTGTATAATATTTAATAGTCAACAAATCTATTTTATGAACTTCTTCTATTAGTCTAGTCCCCTTCTCACCAATCAGGTATGACTTTAAGGGAACACCTATTTTAAGAATGATATCCACAAAATACATGAGACTCTTTTACTTTTCCAGTAACTGCATAATCAAATTTTAAGTGAATTAGATAAATAAATCTTATAAACAATATAGCTCAGATGTATGTATATTTTTATTGATTTCAGAGAAGAGAGAGAGGGAGAGAGAGAAACATCAATGATCAGAGAGATTAATCGATCAGCTGCCTCCTGCATGCCCCCTACTGGGGATCGAGTCCACAACCCAGGCATGTGCCCTTGCCCCAAATTGAACCCAGGACCCTTCAGTCTGCAGGCCAGCTCTCTATCCACTGAGCCAAACCAGCTAGGGCAGCTCAGATGCCACTTTTAAAAACCATTGTTTCTTTGAATGATGGCGGATCCAACAATACCAATTAAGATAGTTCTGAAATTGCGTATTCTTTTATTTACTCAACAAGTCTTTTGATAGACAACCTACTTTGTGCTAAGCCCCACA
The DNA here is from genome assembly GCF_000147115.1 of Myotis lucifugus. Taxonomy (NCBI): domain Eukaryota; kingdom Metazoa; phylum Chordata; class Mammalia; order Chiroptera; family Vespertilionidae; genus Myotis; species Myotis lucifugus. The sequence goes on from NW_005871415.1 coordinate 994,334, forward strand.
TTAAGACATTGAGATGTGGAGAGCAAACTCATGTTCTTGGCAGAAATCATTTATGCTATAGTGTAAGTCCACAGCATCTAAAGTTTCATGCATTAAGTGTTTGAATAAATAACAGAGGGTTTATCCTATGGGGGCATAAAAGAAGTACCTAACTCAGACCAGGGAGAAATTAGGGGAGACTTATTTGAGCAGCTGATAGCTAGCTACATTTTAAATAATGGGTAGAAGTAGCTGAGTGAATAAGAAAATTTATAAAAATAAAATAACATCTACACAACTCTCCATAGAGACGTCATGGCAGATAGGATAGCAAGGATCTCTCAATTCGGAAGGAGGTTATTTCTGCAGAGTTTAGTGTTTGAGCAGAGTGTATATTCTTTCTGCCTTTCCTGACCACAATTGTGTCCCTTCCATATCTCCCAAGCCTCTAGAAAAATGATTATTTTTCATTTGGGGAAATAACTCAGGATTAAACAAGGTCTGCAATACTTTTAGACGAAATAGTCACAATATCAATTTATTGGACCTCCATAATAAAATTAATAATACTTCTGTTGTACTTACTATGGGGAACAGAAGCTGCCAATGAAGTCTAGGAACTAATTCAATGAGATAAAATTGTTCATTTGTGAACTATCTCACAACTCAAAAGACAATGTTTTAGGTCATTTTATGTCACTGAGAATTTCACCTTAACACTCGTGACAATATAATATGAGTGCTATCTATTATAAACATTTTGGCAAATAACTGAACATAATGAAATACAATTCTAATTTCATGCTCCAGCCTTTTAGAGGAAAGAAATCCCCTATAATTAACATATTATACAAAATGACCAAATGGACGTGGGGATAATGTAAAATAAATCTCAGAATTTAATGAGCTTTTAAATCATCACTAGTTAAGACAATTGGTTGGGCCTATTATTTTCAGTAGCAAGCTAAAATCATTTCACGTGATAATTTCGAGGGTTAATTGTTGCAGTTTATTCAATGCAATCTTCTCCACCGGCTTTATTTTTATCTGCCAGTACACCAATATGCCATGATTAGCATAAATTAAACTAAATGAATTCTGTGGGTTACTAAATTATTTTACACTGGTCTTATTTTTTTTCCCCTCTCCAAACGTTTACAGGTTAGGGAAGGGTGAATGGTTTGATGGCAAATTCCAACTTTCAGCTGGTCAGCCTCGGCTCAAAAAGAAATGCTTAAAAACTGGGTGATTGATTTTTAGAAATCTTGGGTAGAAAAATACATTGTGAGAAATGTCATCACACAAGATATTGTATCATTATGCACTGACCTTTTCCAGGGGCCCACATGACTCACGGCTAGAAAGCAAGGGACTTGACATGCAAAGTTAGATAATGCAGAATGAGAAAGATCCAAGTGGGAGACTCAAATGAACGATTTCCACTGTTCCAATTGACACACGGTGACCTTGGCCAGCTCCAGTAACATGTGCACTTAACAAAGTGAGTTTTATCTAATTTAGAAACCAGGTTGCTTTAACCTTGCTTTATTGGTGGTAATTCATCTTTCACTGAGAAGCTCAGCACAGGACCCCTTGTCTTATAGCCAACTTTAGAAAGAAAGTCTCTTACAGAGTGGTCCATCCACTCCAAGATCTGCCTTCCATCCACCTTATCACCATCCAGGATTACACTCCACCAGGACACCTCCTCCTCCTCAACACCAGTGCCCCACAGACACTTCCTCTTCCTACACAAAGACACTGACCCTTCCTCCTCCTCACTACCTCACTCTTATGGGAATTCACTTATCATTGACCACCTACAACTTTTCTCCTCTGCAATGTGGTCCTGGAGAAACTCTTCTTTCTCAGTCAACAGCACTTATTGTGCACCTATTATGTGCCAGACTCTGGTCTGGGGGCTGAGAATACATTCTTGGACAAAGTAGAAATGGTCTCTGCTTCACAAAGCTTGCAATCAACAGGAAAGACAATAATTGCAATGCAGTCATAGACATACTACATTAAGGAAAGTAGGGACCTGGAAGAAGAGGGGAGCATCTCTTCTCCCTCTTCAAGTTTTCTGTGATTTCTCTGGAAGCTAACTCTCCCCATCCACACCTCCTTTGCTTCTGAATGGAAAACTGGGATGGGCAACACCTTGGCTCGCATTGGAAGGGAAACATTACTATAACAATGTGCTCCTCACTCTACACATCTTCACTATGCAAGCCAACTCCTTTTGCAAAAGATGACCATTTCTTCTTTACTCCCAAGCTAGGGGTTTGCACTCAATGGCAGCTCCTCCTTGCACCGTTTACTCAGTGTTCAGGCCCATGTGGAAGGCTCTCCACATATGGGAGCTGTCCATTCTGCCCATCACCAAATTCCTATTGATTTTTCCAGTGCCTATTTCATCACAGATGCCAGTAAATATTTCTTGAATAAGTTAAATGAATAAATATGTGTTAAATTAATTAATTGTTTTAAGAATCATGATATTCTTCAAATACGGCAGATGATATTTGAGTAGAAAGGTATGACCATAAAAAATTATTCTCCTGTGAATAATAGCATAACAAAGTTCAAAACTATCATGAGTCTTCTTCAAGGCCCATTGGGAAACCCAATGGATCATTTGTGGACCAACTGACTAACACTAAGAGGCCTCAAGTACTAAATACTTGACTAAGTGCCAAGTTCATGAGTACATGGATACCTCATCCAACAGAGTCCCTTTACTTAACACACAAATCAGCAGAAAAAAACATGTTCAGTTACGGCTTGTTGAATATATGAAATAAATGAGCTAAAATAGCCTTTTGACTCACAAGACAAAAGTATGTTAAGAATTTCTGTGCAAGCATTCACCGACTAGACTAGCGGCCTGCAGAAATGTTCTGTTTGATTTGTGCATTGTTTTCCTAAATTTTTTTTTTTTACTAACATAAAGAATTTTAATGTAAAAATAACATTTAAGAATATAACTATCACATTTTCTCACTCATATGTGGAATCTAATGAACAAAATAAACTAATGAACAAAATAGATCCAGAGACATAGAAGCATGAAGAGACTGGCAAATTTCAGAGAGAGGGCGGGTTTGGGGGGCTGGGTGGGGAGAAATTAACCTGGTAACTTATATACACATATGCATAGCCCATGGACACAGACAATAGTGTGGTGAAGGCCTGGGAGGGGCAGGTGCAGGGTGGAGAGGGTCAATGGGAAAAACAACAAAGGGGACATCTATGTAAATATGACATTTAAAAATAATAAAGTGACACTTAAAATTTTTGACTTTCACATTTCTTGGAAATATTAGAGGATCTAACAATAGTGTAAGTGGGAACAATGCCAGAAGGAATTCATCTGGCACTCTGTGAGACTGTCTTGTTTGGATGGGGTTTGCACCTCCATTTCACCGCAGTCCCTTCCTGACCCCTGTAGGTATTTGGCTTTGTGACCTTGACCTAAACAAGCATATAAGGAACAGCAACAGAGATAATTTGAGATTAGGAACCCTAAGTGACTTTTAAAATCTTAATTATTTATTGTTTAAATCCTTGGACTGTTTTTTTAACAGATAATTTAAAATGAAGAGTGATGGGATGAGGAAAAATGTAAAAAATATTTCTTTAATAAATTAAATAAAAATACTCTTACACCAGCACGCACACGAAAAACAGCAGGTTGGGTTTAGTTAACTTGTTCTCCACATTGTCTGCTGGCCTATAAGGAAGAGAAGGGATAACCATGAATACACATGGTCTAGAAAATGCTAGAAGGATGCCTCCTTTGACAGGACAATCAACAGGCACCTTAACAAAGTGAAGTGGTTTCATTCAGAGTCTGGCATCTGACAGTCATATTATTTTTCCTTGGGTTCGCCTCCTCAGGAACAAAATGAAGTGAAAATGCCTGAGAGTATGTGGAAAATCCAGGCTTCCCATGAAATCTGGAGTTATTTATGTGTGGGGAGAACTCTAGAAGGTGACATCAAAGACAAATAATAGCTATCAAGATGAAGAAAATAAACTCCAAAAGTAGAAAACAACCTTAGAAAGCCATATCCTACCAGTGGACAGGAAGGTTTCCTGAGTGCCTTATTTAAGGGGAAAAAAGAAGTGCCTTCTAGGATATACCATATTTTTCCGTGTATAAGATGCTATTTTTTTTCTAAAATCATTAGACTGAAAATCAAGGCGCGTCATATACCCGTAAGTCAGCCAAGGAGGGAACCACGAGGTGTGTAGCTGCCTATATCTTGTCAAACAGGCTTCTTCCAATCACGAGCCTTATTGTTACTGACGTCAGCTGATGCCGTAATTGGAGGGGGAGAGTGCACAGATGCAACAGGGACCAGAGTGTTCTGAGCCCATAAAGATGTCAAAAAATTAAAAGATAAATACCGGTAAGCAATTGTCTTACTCTGTAAAATTCAAACTGAATGTAATCAGCTATGCAAAAGAGCATGGAAATAGAGTTGCAGAGAGACAATTTGGACCTCCTCCCACTGAATGTATGATCAGACAGTAGAGAAAACAGGAAGAACAACTCCTTAAGATGCCAACAAAGAAGAAGGCCTTAAGAGGAAAACCAGCAAACTATTTAAAATATTGATTTCTTAATTTTGGGTTGGAAAAGTGGGGAGTGTCTTATACATGAGGGCATCTTTTACATGGAAAATAAGGTATATTTGGTTTGCACTAGGACATAACGCTCAGCAATTTATCCTAAAGCAGTATTCAGGCTGAGCTTGATCATTATGCCAAGAGTTGTCCTTACTTAATTTTTTCACTATTCTTGTTTCTAGTCCACTGTTTATTAGTCCAGAATCACAATAATAACTTGAGTCAACAGGGAAAGTTGCAAAGCTGAGGGCAGGAAATGATGGGCTCCAAGAAATAACCAAAGGCAACTGGCTCTGTCCTTGTTGCCTAAGGTTGGGCAATAATTTTATTGCAATCAGCAATGGATGCACATTTCACAAATCTTATGAGTTGTCCTTGGCTAAGTAGTTTCTTTCTGAAAATCTCTAAAGAATACATTTCAAAATATGCATTTATCCATTCATTCACCCACTCAACAATGTTATCGAGTATCAGGCAACATAAGGACCACTGCTGAAGTTGTTACAGTCTAGGGAGATGGATAAATGTGCAAATTCGTAATTATAATACAACAGGATAAAGGGTATTTCTAGGGCACCCAAAGTACTTGGCAACAGGGGAGAATCTGGTCAGGGAAAAACCCCTGGTAGCAGCTAAAAAAGAATGGTTAGGTGGTATCCAGGCAACAACTACAGTATTTATGGTTTGTTCACCTTACACAATGGATATCTACATTGTGCCAGGCACTGTGTTTGGCTCCAGGCCAGGGTGCCGGGCTGTGGTTCTAGAAGGTGTTAAAGCATATGACACCACTGGGCAATGTGAAGAGCCTACTCATGCTGGAATGAAGAAGTGTGAGTGAGTGGGGGAAGAGATGAGGATGAAGGGATAGGCAGGAACAACATTTCCAAGGTAAAGTTTAGACTGCCACTAAGGCTGAGGCAAATGAAAGGCTATACACAGAGATTACAAATCAGATCTGGGTTTTAGAAAGATCTTTCTGGATGTTGTGTAGAGAATGGACTGCAAAGACAACGAGTAGAGGCAGGGGGCCAGTTAGAAAGATGGTCTAAGAACAGATAAGGACCTGATTTCAAAAATTACTTCAAAGCTTTAGTAATAAAGACATCATGGTTCTGACATAAGTATAGACATATAGATCAATGTTACAGAATGGAAGGACAGAAATTAATCTTTACATTACTGTCAGTAGACTTTAAATGAAGATGTCAAGACAATTTAATAGAAAAGGAAAGTCTTTTCAACAAATGATGCTGGGATAACTGGATATCCACACACAAAAGAATGAATCTGAACCTCGATATCATACCAAACATAATAATGAACTCAAAATGAATCATAGAGCTAATGTAAAAGCTAAAACAATTTTGAAGATTACATAGACTTTGGGTTTAGCAAGATTTTTTGGGTATGACACCAAAAGCAAGGCTATAAAAGAAAAAATATCAATAATTTGCAGCTCATCAAAATTAAAAATTGTTGTACTTCAAAAGACATTATTAAGAAAGTGAAGATACTCTGAATATGGAGAAAACACTTTAAAATCATCTATATAAATAAAAGCCTAAGCGACTGAATGACCGGTTGCTATGACATGCACTGATCATCAGGGAGCAGGCACTCAATGCAGGAGCTGCCCTTTGGTGGTCAGTGCACTCCCACAGCCAACCTCCACGGCCCCTCCTCCCGGCCAACCAATCTCCCGTGGCCCCGATCAGCACCGATTGCCAGCCAAGCCAAGGGATCCTACATGTGCACAAATTCGTGCACCGGGCCTCTAGTATTCCAATAAAAGACTTGTATCTAGAACTTAAAATTCTTACAACTCAACAATAAAGAGACAACACAATTTGAAAATGGGCAAAAGATTAAGCACACATTTCTCCAAAGAGCATATATGAGTGGCCGAAAAGCACATGAAGAAATGTTCAACATCATTAGTCACAAGAGAAATATAAATCAAAACCATAGTGAGATACCACTTTGTACCCACTAGGAAGACTGTAGTCAGAAAGACAATCACAAGTGTTGGAGAAAATGTAGAGAAATGAGAACCCTCCAACATTTCTAGTGGAAATGTAAAATGGTACAAACACTTTGGAAAACAGTTTGACAGTTTCTCAAAATGCTAAACATAAAATTACCATATGACCCAGCAATCCTATTCTTGGGTATCTATTCAAGAAAAAAAACAAACATATTTCTTCACAAGGACCTATACACATGTTCAGAGCAGCATTATTTATAAGAGCCCCAAAGTGAAAAAGACCCAAATGTTCATAACTGGTGAATGAATAAACAAATTGTGGCATATCTATACCATGGAGTACTTTTTGGCCCTGAAAAGGAATGAAGTACCAATACATGCTACAACATTAATGAACCTCAAAAATATCATGCTAAGTGAAAGAAGCCAGACACAAAAGACCACAGTGTATAGAAAATATCCATTTATAGAAAATATCCCCCAAAAGTAAATCTATAGAGACAGAAAGTAGATTAGTGGTTGCCTGGGGCTAGAGGCAGCAATGGGGAATATACAAATTGGTACTAGAGGTCTTATTTGGGATGATGGAAATGTTCTAAAACTGAATTGTGGTGCTGGTTATACAACTCTCAAAATATACTTTTAAAATTATTGAACTGCACACTTAAGATGAGTGAATTTATGATATGCGTAAAATAAACAGAAAAGACAAATCTCTATATATAAAAGGCTGTGTCCATCCTTCCCTCCGACCGGTAGCTATGATGTGCACTGACCACCAGGGGGCAGATGCTCAACACAGGAGCTACCATGATGCTCACTGTCCATTTAAAAATAAAAGGCACCACGGACCTGGCACCAACAAACTAACACTAGGCTTCCCCCAAGTGGGACACAGGCCCCGCCACCACCCAGAGCGACACCCCACCAAATCAAAGCCAACACTACCAAGACCCCATGGGGCAAAATGTGGCCCAAGGCCCACAGCCCAGACCAGAAACAGTCACTGTGGGCGCCGGGTAATGCCTGGCTTCCTCTCCCTAGAGACTAGCCTCCTTGGAGTTTCTTCAGCCCAGGAACCCAACTTGCTTTATAGCCAGGTGCAAACATTTTACAGCTCAACCAAATGTTTGTGAAGCATTTCCCATGCCTCATCTTATTTGATCCTTACAGAGGTCCTGGAGTAGGTAGATAGGAGACTCAGTAGAATCCTATTTTCTTTTCATTAGCAAGACAACAGAGATTTACAAAGTTTAGAAACAGAGATTTACAAAGTTTAGAAACTTGACCCGACTGAAAAGAAGTAAGAAATGGTGGAACTTAAAAATGACTTCAGGTTTTCTCACTGTACAGAATATAGTCAAACACTGCTACAGTTAAATATATTACCCTTTTTTCTCCCTGCATGATCTACAATAATAATCTGCTTTGTGTTGATATTTACTGCTGTGTTGCTGACAATTACCTGAAAGAGAAGTTGGGGTATGCCAGTGATGACGAACCTATGACATGCGTGTCAGAGATGACACGCAACCTCATTTTTTTGGTTGATTTGTATGTTTGATATTTATTTTATATATTTAAATGCCATATCAAACATACAAATCTTTGCTTTACTATAGTTGCAAATATCAAAAAATTTCTATATGTGACACAGCACCAGAGTTAAGTTAGGATTTTTCAAAATGCTGACACGCCGAGCTCAAAAGGTTTGCCATCACTGGGGTATGCCAATCGCACATGTGTGTTTCAAACTGTCATTGTCAATCGTGAATTTGGTCGGCACTTCTATTATAGAGAAAGGGCGAATAGCAATATTAAAATATTTCTTCTAATTAATTTCCTTTCAAAGTGCATGAATCCGTGCACCGGGACACCAGTAAGAAATAAAAGGCCATGATGTGAACCACCAAAGAAGGAAATAGCATCAGCAGAACTTGGGGACCAAAATATGAGTGGCTGGCAAAAAGAATTCTAGGATTAAAAGGAAGGACAATCTTGATGGCTAATATTTATTGAACAAATGACAGACACTGACATATGTCTAATATGAATCATTGTGAGGTTTACAGCAATACCTTATCAGCATTAGACTACCATATGTGTTTTAAATAGGAGAAACTCTGTTGAAGCATAGAGAGATTAAGAAATTTTCTGAGGGTCATGCAGCCAGTAAGTGGTGACCAAGGCCAAGCCATCTGTGGTGTTAGTAGGACAAGAGGAGGGATCGGCTTCACATGCTGCCCTGGGAATTTATTATTATGGTTGACAAGCCTGTTTCCTGACATCCACACAGCTATCCTGATCTACCCATGAGAGGGTCTCTTCTTTCCGAGCTGTGGATTCTGGCCGGAGCAAGTCAATCTAAGCTTTGCCATCGCCTTCTGTAAGAATGTCCATTGACTGATTGATTTTTCTGCCTGAGACCATCAGAAATGCTAGATGGTAGATCAGGGACAGTAGCCAGGGATAAATTAAGAGCAGTTAAGGCTCACTCTCGAGTGAGAAGATATTTAAAAGGCAATTAACAGCTTCCTTCTGACAAGCAGCCAGAAATAGCCAAGGAGGAGTCACCAGGTGGCAACCTACTTCCTCTGGGCAGCAACCAGAAAGCCATCTTATATGTTTTATGCCAAGAAGTTTGTCTTAAGAAACTGATGTTTCTTTGAGCACTTTTAAACCTGAGTACTATGTTGTTTGGAAGGTGACATTGGAAATAGTAAGTACACGCTTGCTGTGTTTCCTCAGTAAGAATTATACCTGTGCGAGAAACAGGTGAGCGTTACATCCCTGCTCACCTCAGGTACTTGAGAGAAAGCTGTGCAACCAGACTGCTATCCTGACCAGGCACCCCTCCCCTGGCAGAGCAATGTGGTGTGAGCAGTGTGCAGAAGAGACCAACTGACTCACCCAAGGCTTTCTTTGCACTTTGGACCCTTTTACTGCAGGGCTACCTCTCTGTGTGGCATTGGGTGAGCCCCATTTCCTCTCTGGATAGAAAATGAGAAGACTGGTGTAGGTGCTTAAAAGTTCTCCTTGTCACCCAGCCAGTGTGGCTCAGTGGTTGAGCATCTACCCATGAACCAGGAGGTAGCAGTTCCATTCCCAGCACATGCCTGGGTTGCAACTTGATCCCTAGTAGAGGGCATGCAGGAGGCAGCCCATTGATGATTCTCTCTCAATGAGAGAGAACTTCTCTCTCTCTCTCTCTCTCTCTCTCTCTCTCTCTCTCTCTCTCTCTCTCTCCCTTTCTCTCTCTGAATCAATAAAAACATCTTTTTCTTAAAGTCCTTCTTGTCCACTTTAGTCTGTGAAATAGCCCAGCCTATTCACTGGGAAGTATACTTCATAGGAAAGTCTACTAGGTGCTGTGGTAAGGCCAAAAATAATTCAAAGTATGATTCCTCCCCCGTAGAGTTAGAATAGTGTTGGTTTCCTCTGGCTGCTATAACATTATTACCACAAACTAAGTAGCTTAAAACAAAAGAAATGTGTTCACTCACAGCTGTGGTGGCCACAAGTCCAACATCACAATTTAGGCAGCTTGGTTCCTTCTGGAGGCTCAGAGGGGAATGTTTTCCATGCTTTGGTCCTGGGTGCTGGAGGCTGCTGTCAGGCCTTGGTGCTCCTTGGCTTGTAGATGCAGCTCTCCGCTTTCCGCCTCTGTCTTCACATGTTTTCCCATGGTACTTCCCTCCGTGTCTCAAATCTCCCTCCGTGTCTCAAATCTCCCTTCCCTTTTTCTGGTAGGAATACCAGTATGGGATTTAGGACTTACTCTAAATCCAGGAGGATCTCATCTTGAGATCTTTACGTCCCTATTTTCCAATAAGGTCAAATGCACAGGTACTGGGCATATCATATTAGGAACAGAATCAACCTGCTACCAAATAACTCACATTTAGTGAGATTTAATATGTACCTGATGTGTTTCTAAGTGCTTCAGGTGCATTATCCCATTTAATCCATACAATAACCCTATGGGATAGAAACTTACATTGTATGCACTTTATAAATGAGGAAGCTAAGAGGATGACTCACGGGTCCAAGTTACTCAGTTATTAAGCTAGGCAAGCAGACTACAACCCAAACAAGGATTTCATGCCGACTTCCATCCAGGCATAACCACAGAGTGCCAACTTCACATGGATTATAGGTGCTATTAAATTTCTTTCATTCATTCATTCATTCATTCATTCATTCGCAAACAACACAGTAAGCACTCAATATATAATTATTAAGTGAGTAAAAGCCTGCAGTGTCACAGACTCTGTGGAACACCAGGGTACAATGTCAACAAGATTCTGTTAGGCCCTGGCCAAAATCAGAAATGGTAGCTCTCTAAACCAGGCTTAATTTAGGGATGGATTAAAACTAGCAATAAAGCAAAAAATCAAAACTCCAAGAGCCAGAAATGTCTCCTATCTATTTGTCCTGCGTTAATAAAAATAATATACTCTGGCCAGTGTGGTTCAGTTGGTTGGAGTATCATCCCAGGCACCAAACGACTGCTGGTTCAATTCCCAGTCAGGGCACATGCTTGGGTTGCAGGCTCGATCCCTGGTAGGGGGTGTGCAGCAAGAGGCAGCTAATCAGTGTTCATTCTCCATGGACTCTCTCTCCCCCTCTCACTCCCCCCTCTCTAAAAATCAATAAAAATATTTAAAAAGAAACAATATGAAAAACAAAAACATCATGTAACTTTCACATATTACCACATGAGTTTCAACCTTTTGTGAAGTTTTTCTCTCTCATATCTAGAGGACTTCCTCGACTTTACATTTTATTTTATTTTACTTATTTTATTATTTCATTTTATATTTTATTTTACTGTGAGTTATGGACAATTATTAAGTTTCAACCCACAAGCAGGTCTGTTGCAAGGGACGTGGGTGCATGGAAATGGCTATTTCAGACCTTTGTATAACCTCTTCTGGGCAGATTGAGTGGCCAATCACAACTCTCTTAGTTCACTGAAGGCAGAGTTAAAGGCTGGGTCCCTCTTCTTCCTTAACAATAACATTTGAAGGGTAGCAGAATATGCCATCCCAAAGTATGCCACACATAAGAATTATTCTGAGCTAAAGGTAACTGAGAAGAAGCAGACACAGAAGAGCTCTCTGCTCTTCCTCTATTTGTCTGAAAATATATATTAGCTGTTTCTAATTATTCAAATTATTCAAAGTAATAGATGATGAGGTTCCCATGGGAAGAAGGAAAGCTAAAGATAAGACCAAACCATAGTTTTAAAAAATTTACTTTCCTCATTTTCTGCCAAAGCTGATGGCAAATCACAATGATAACAGGGGTGGTGATGAGGACTAGATTCATTTCTAGTCCCTTTCCACTAGGTATACAACTAGGAGAACAGGAGGTGACTCAGCAGAAGAAACAATAGCTCTGGTAGTTCTGAAAGCCAGAAAAAGCAGGCCTGGTAATTGGGTGCTAGCTGGAGAAAACTGGATTGTTATCTTGAACACAAAGCATATCTTGACCCGGCCCTGTGCACATTAGATGCATTCTGGAGAAGGCCCCGGTCATGCAAATTGCTGCCTACTGAGTCATTATTCATTGCCTTGCTTACACTGGCAGGGAAGTTTTCCCAAAAGGAGAAAAATGATCCCAGACTCTGATTAAAGTGCATGCTTTAAGAATCTTAGCAATCATATCAAATAACCTTCTATAGTTTTCAATGCGTGGCATTTAGCTACCCCACACCCCGGCAAATGAACAATGAGTCCATGTTCATTGTTTACATTCAGTTACTACATATTTCTATCATATGCAAATCTCTTATTGGATGAACATCCCACCCCCTTGGATGGGCTGATTGTGTTGGCTGGTATTTTGCCCAAATGATCACATGGGTGACTCCTCATGTGCACTTGTCTCCTTTAAGTATTCCTGAAAGTGGTGAGGAAGGCCAGGCTCAAAGCACCTAAAACACATCAGATTTCCCCCAAAATATGTCTGCCACAATTCACTCAAATATCGTTTCTTTGCTTTAGGCAGGAGTTTTAAAAACTCAGTGTAATAACAATGCTTATCTCCCACAATCAGAAGCACTATCTTTCAACAACAAACAGTGGAAAAACACAAACACGTTTATTCATATCTAATAAATGCAGTTGGGTAGACTAAAATCATTCAAAATGTGGAAATCTGGAAAAATTAATAAAAAATACCCACGAAAATTTAAAAGTAGCAAATAAATAAGAAACATCCTCCATGGGGAAAAACCCCCAAACACTATAAAGGTGAATTTTAGCGGGGGGACTAAGGGTGGTGCATGTCCATTTATCCACCAGAGAAGTATTTATTCAGCTTCTTCTGGGTGCTGGACATTGTACCAGCTACCATGGAAATGGAGGAAAGAGGGAAACAGGACATGGATCCTGTCCTCAAGGAATCGCCATTCTAGAAGAGAAAAATGTTACTATGTAATTATGTTCATGTAACATATATGTTTGTGTATATGTTCTTCAATCCACTTAATAAGCAGAGTCTAATGAAATGAAAGGGAGAAATGAAAACAGTTTTGAAAACTTTTCAAGATAAGATGGAGTCTAGGAGTTTTAAATGGCTTTAAACCAAATGCTATTCTGATAACTTTTACTCTTGCCGCTATCTTTAGACATAGACACATGGGTAAAAAATGAGATCTGCATATTCAAGACAGCCAATCTGTAAATGTGTACTCATTGACCTAATGGCTGCTCTAGCATTCGTCAAAATACATTCTGCAGATTATCATCCCTTGAGAAAAAATATCAGAGGGTGGGGTAGGGGAGCATAATCATTGACAGCCCATGGAATGAGTGCCCCCCAGAATGTTCTCTTGGAAATGCTGCAGTAATAGATAACAAACATGCATCTATTGCTCTTAAAAGGATATTTGTAGACCACTTGCATTATTGACCCCAGTGGCACTTTATAGAGATTAAACTGCCAAACCCTGCTGTGCACATTTCCAGAACCTAATGTTTATACATTGAAGCAAATTGTGCACGTTGAAACTCAAAATAAGCAGGTATGTAAGAAGGAATAACCTGTAATATGAAAGTTTATGACCAAATGCAAAAAAATGAAAATATAAAAGGTTTTACACTGAGCCACCAATATGTTGTTAAATGACCTTTACTTGGTTTTCCTGATTTCTTTCTTCTCAACATAAACGTGATTTAGTTGTTTGCATCAGTTCTTACATGGTCACTTCGTTAGGTTCAAGTTGTGGATTTGCCTTTAGAGAAGGCTAAAATAATGCAGCAGAAGACAGGGTCAACCAAAGGGAGTCATGCTCTTTGGTTATAAAGAAAGTGCCTACAGAGAGCCATGGGAGTTCATTAGCTTTGGTAGAAGATACTCATAAGATCAATGAACTTAGTCAAAATAATTTTATTTCCATTATGTTGGTTCCACAATGGACGAATATCCCTTTAGCCCTTAGTCTTTGATAAGGCCTATATAGCAACAAAAATCACTTAAATTTAGACCTAATTCCAAAGGGTCCTAGGTTTCAGTTATATAAGTCCTAGAGATCCTCTGTATAGCACAGAGCCATAGTTACAACACTTTGTTATATTGTATACTTAAAAGTTTTCTAAGAAAGTAGATCTTACATGTTATTAAATAGAAATATAAAAATAAATAAAAATTAAAGAGGACATGATACAACATTTGGAGATAATGAATATGTTTATGGCATAGATTATGGTGATAGTTTTATGGGTTAATACTTATCTCCAAACTTATCGAGTTGTATACATTAATTGTGCATGCTTTTTGTATGTCAATCACACCTCAAAAGTGGTTAAAAATAAATAGATTGATGCTGAAAATATCAAGTACAATATGTACCTCATTCTCCATCATCGATCACATTAGTCTCTTGAAGATGTTAAAGTGTCCTAGAATCACACCCTTCCTGCTCCTAGCCCATGGAGGTTTTAGCTAAAATTTTCCACTAATATTATCATACTTAATTATATTTACAGTTATTAATGTTACTAAGAGTAATGTTTACGGTAGCTATTAAGTGAAATAATGCAAATAATGCATTTATAACAGCATCTGCCCAAAGTAAATGTTCCCTAGGTGTTGGCTGTTATTATAATTTGCGAGTAACTTTAAATTCAATTTCTCCCTCACTCCTCACAACACTATTGGGTAGATATTTGTATTCACCTCATTTTACAGATGAGGAAACTAAAGTTCAGTGATGCTAGACAGCTTGAAGCAAAAACCAACCAGATACAGATTCTGGGGATTATTCTAAGCATAATCAAAAGGCATTTTAAATACCTATCTTCTTGTCATTCATTAAACTCCAACCATTATAGCACTAGAGGCCCAGTGCATGAAATTCGTGTACTCAAGGGGGCGAGTCCCTCAGCCCGGATTGTGAGAGGGCGCCAGCCAGGCCAAGGGACCCCACTGGTGCACGATTGGGGCTGGGGAGGGACACAGGAGTTCGGCCAGTAAGGGAGGGACTGCAGAAGGGCTCCAGGGTGTGTCTGGCCCATCTCACTCAGTCCCGATTGGCCGGACCCCAGCAGCAAGCTAACCTACTGGTCAGAGTGTCTGCCCCCTGGTGGTCAGTACACGTCAGTACATGCGAGCGGTTTAGTGGCCTTAGCATATCATTAGAATATTTTGCTTTGATTGGTTGAACAGACTACCAGATGACCAGACACTTAACATATTAGGCTTTTATTATATAGGATTCCTTTCACAGATGAGAAAATTAAGCACAGAGGGGTTCACCAGTTCACTCAAGGTCATACAGATAGTCAGTTTTCTGTGATAGCACTTGGAGTGCGGGTGAATTTCCCGCCAAAATATAAGATGGCTCTGTCTTTTGGTTTTGTTCCATCCACCAAAAGGGTGGATTACAAACAAATATTTGGTAATACGCAGTTACAATCGGCCCGAGTTTACACGTTTCCCGCACTCCACCGCAAATCTATATGAACCGAGTTAAAGACGGCTCCCGCGGAGTACGCGCAATTCACGCGAGCCGACTTAACTCGTTTCCCGCACTCCAAGTGTTAATTTGCCTAGGCTCTAACCCCCAATAATTCAAACACTGATATAGGTGACCCTGAGAATGTACTATAGATCTGAGTCAAGTATATAATCAGTTAAGTAAAGAAGATTATCCTAACAGGGGTCCTCAAACTATGGCCCGCGGGCCACATGCAAATACAAATATTGTATTTGTTCCCGTTTTGTTTTTTTTACTTCAAAATAAGATATGTGCAGTGTGCATAGGAATTTGTTCATCGTTTTTTTTTAAACTATAGTCCAGCCCTCCAATGGTCTGAGGGACAGTGAACTGGCCCCCTGTTTAAAAAGTTTGAGGACCCCTGTCCTAGACAGTCTAGGTCTGGCTGATTCTATTAGGTTACAGGCATGAAAAGTAGAGCTGGTACTCCCCTGAGGATGAAGAAATTCTACCTGTAGACACATCAGCTCATAGTTGAGAGTTCCAGCCTGCCTGCCCAGTGGCCTGCACTGTAATTTTTGGAGTTGCCTACCCAGCCCCCACCATCAGGTAAGATAATTCCTTGCAATGATTTTCTTAATATATGTCTCCTACTGGTTATGTTTCTTTGGTTGAACGATGACTGATACTCCTGGATTCAAATCTCTGTGTCCAGAGACAGAGTTCAGCTCTGAGTTACAGGTACCATGGTAACCAACAAAATTCACTCTTAAGCTAAATAGGTCTTGGCTTTGTCAGATCCCCATTGGCTTAATTAACCAGTTTTAACCATACACACCATCATAAACAAACAGGAATGTTCTTTTATTTATGAAGCACTGCTTTCTAATTATAAGACAATAATAGCAATGTAATAATAATTAACATTTAAGAAGAAATTACCACCTTCCAACAAAGAACCAAGATCTTTGCATTCATTATCTTACTCAATGGGTATAAATTATCAAGAGATAGAAATCTTGTCAACATAAGGAATTATCTCCTGAACACAGAGCATGCTGAAGATCCCCTGAGCTGTTCCAAGAGATGGAAAGCTATCCATCGTCAAGGTGTATGTGCCCAAGTTCAAGTCACTTGACAGGAACATCAGGTGGAAAATTCAGCATTGGATGGTAGCTCAAGATGAAAAACACAAAGCTCCCTTATTCCCAAACTCTGTCCTCTGACAATTTACACACTAAGTCTGCATCATATCACTTTTAAACCGCTGATAAAACTGTCCTCAAATAACTGAGTAAATGCATGTGTGGACCCTTTTCTTTGCAAAATTATAAATAAATCAATGAACCTTATCTTTTCTTCTGTGGCCTCCCACAAGGGTGACTACAAAGATCTATAAACAGGCACTCAAAAAATGCAAGTTAAATCAGAGTGAATTCTTAATTGTTCCCACTGAGAGTTGGAGTAATGGACAGACAGACAATCCAAAAACAGCAGATAAGGGCTAAAAAAATTTTTATATTTGGCCTTAAATTCTGTACCCTACTGATCAAAGGGTAACGTATAGCTAAAAAAATATTCACTTCCTTGACAGAATTCTGATTCCCCTGTTTTTAAATCTCTAGATTAAATTTATTAGAATTCTTAATTCTTAAAATTATTACATACAAATTTTCCACAGTACATGGATTAGCAAACCTAATTGTGAACTAATTACTTTGTTAGAAATGAAAAGTACTTTGCACCATAAAGGCAGTTCACACCAAGCCTCCCACAGTGGAAGGTTCTTGTATTATCTTGACCCTGAAACTCTATATTTGCTTTATTCAGAGGGTTAGGCTACAGGCAGGTGAATTTCTATATGGTCTAAGGCTTAGACTCTAAGCCAAAGGCTAGAGAGTGAAAGAAAAGGGACCTTCGGGAACTAGAGATAAAATATGAATCAGCTGCATTCATTGCTTAAGCCATGGAGGTGGCTCTACAAAATGAGAAAAAGCTTCAACTTCATTTCTTTTGTTTACATAAAAATAAACAATAAAAACTAGTTCAAGACAGAATGACTTGAAAGTAGGCCTCCTTCCCTTATTGTAGCAACAGCTACTACTTGTTAAAAAGCTTTCTTACTGTCTTGATTTCTCTTCTAAAACCACCTTTGCATTTAACTTATAGAATCCTCCCTAAGAGTTTAAGAAAACTAGATGCCATGAGAAACCCCATTTTACAGAAGACAAAATTAAGACATAGAAAGTAACTTGCCCAAGGCAAGGACATGTGGTGGGGTCACATAAGATTCCAACTCACACATTTCGCCATCATGCTATAAACTCTCAGCTAGAAAATCTGAGAGTTGAATTAGATGTTCTCTCAGGGTCCTTTAGTTCTTTGTATTCTGTGATTCTACAGTATAGCAAATACACATATTAAATAAAAAAAATTAAAGGGCTAGCCTCAGAAAAATGTTCATTTGAAGAAATATTCATCCTTTAAGACCCAGATTAAATGTCACCTCCTCTACTCCCTCGGCATATATGCCAGTATACCCTAGTGTCTCAAACCCTGGCCTTGGCAGTCATCACATCATGATATTATGGTTAGCTTGTCTTGCTTGCCTCTTTGGATGCTAACTCTTCTGGCTCAAGACCATGATTTTTTTCATATTGTGTAACTCCAGAGCTGGAACATGATAGGTGCTCAGTAAATATTATATTTATTTATTATAATTACTTATTTTATAGCATATAAACTGTGTAAGTATTAAGACACTTCCCAATTACAACAAAGTTAGGGGAAAATAATATTCAAGAATAAGGTATTAAAATAACCTAGCCCCCTATCCTTGCCACCCACAAAATCACCCTATACCCTCCAACTATATTCTTTTGGCCCTACCCTCAGGACCTTGAATTTTCTGTTCTCTTTCCTGAAAGGCCCTTCACTTGTGTCCTCGTGACTCATTTTAGATTTCTGTTAAAATATCAGTGAGTCTACCTTAAATAGAAAAATTGTAATTTTCTAATATGCTCTAAAATAAATGTCTATTCAATTAACCACCTAAAAACATTTTATATTCTATCAGTATTTAGCATGAGTATGTTGGTTAGTCAAACACTGAGTTTAGGAGTAAAAACCCTGTGTTTAAACTCAGCTCCACAACTCACCGACTGTGTGATCTAACCTCTCTGACCTAGGTCCTCACCTAACAAATGCCACTAATGTTCCAAACAGTAGGGTTATGGTAAAGATGTGAGTAACTCAGGGGCACTACCGAATGCACCAGGTACAGGAAGGTGCTCAAAAAGACGTGTATTTTAACAAATGCAGAGTAACAGAAGGCAAAAAGGATGAGGGAAAAAAAAACAGAAGCCGCTGAACGAAATTCCAGGAGTTTGCTCAAATCCAAATGAATGTCTGAAGTCCACCATGGCCAGCTCCCCAACAGCCAGGAAATGTGCACCCACCGTAAGCAAAGTGCTGACAGTGAGAAGCTATTCAAACCACCTTAGTGGGATGAGAAGAGATTATCTACAACGAAGGCTTCCACAGAGGGAGGGCCAGCCTGTGACTTTTTACAACCAGTCATTACCCATACCGTGTGCTCAAGGGCTGTTCAGGGTGTCTTTGAATGTTGGCCAGAATTAAAGCAAAGAAAGAGGAAAATATATTCAGCAGATGACAAAACAGTCTGAAATCCATCCTTACACATTTTCCACAAAAGACTGGTTCTCTGTCAAAAGTTTTAAATAGACCCTAACAGTTAAAAGATCGGGAACATGGAAATTACATATGTACATTAGAGGTGTGTGAGTGTGTAAATCTTTTACATGGAAATTACATGTGTACATTAGCAGAGTGTGTATAATGATTTTATATGGAAATTACATGTGTACATTAGAAGTGTGTATATAATTACATGAAAATTATATAATGTACATTAGAGGTGTATGTGTATAATTATTTGTTAAAAATGTTTACGGTAATGTGGGTGAGGTCACTTTAGAAAAAAATGGTGTAATTAAGGTGGTTTGATGGCAAGTTGCTTTATAAGTAACTGCTTAGATTAATAAATCAACTAAAGTACATTTAAATGGTGGGCAGGGGCGCTCAGGTTCCTCTTGAAGAAGCTTAGAAGTGGAACCAGTAAGGAAGACAGATGTTCCAAGGGGCAGTTTCCTGATTTACTGACCCAAAGAGGGCGCAAAGTGCCAGCTCACAAGAAGATGGAGGAAGATGAGGAGTGTTAGCAGGTGGTTCCCCCAGGGAGGAGCAGGGGAGCTTCTAGTTTGCAGAAAAGAGGAAACCACGTTGGCAACTTCCAAACTAGAGGCTGGTGCACCGGGTCGATATTACACAGCACGGCCAGAGGTTGTCTCTGTCCTCATTCATGTCCATGCGTACTCCACACCCTCTCCCTGAATGGGCAAGACTGGGGGGGGGGGGGGCGGGAAGAGCCATTGAGAGAGGTCTCAGAACTTCTTTCTCCAAGGCACTCCTCACCTCATTTCTCCCCTCTGGTGCCCTGAATTATTTCCAAACACAAATATATTGCTTTTAAAGAGAGATACCTTCCAGCCACTTATGAAAGATTTGTTTTGCCCTATTGATACCCACTGTTTTCTTATATTTCCCACAAGCTAACTTTTGTCCAGCCTGCTCTTCCTGTCCTAACATTAAACACTCTCATTTCCAAAGTTTGGTTAAGTCTTCATTTTTCATTTCTTTGTTTTGCTTGCTAAGATGGAGGCATATCCTATTTAGTTAAGTGTGTAGACATACAAGAATAGAATGCAAACATGGGAAGGAGCCCTGGCTGTTACTTAGCCCAAGTTTTACACGCAAATAAATAGAAGCTCAGGGAGGTTTACTTTCTAAACATTCTCAGGCCAAGGCTGTAGGTCGAGCCATTGACAGACTGTACTCATTGTACCACCTCCTGCTGGGGAGCTGAGCAAAGATTTCCCCTGGGGGAATTTAGTGCTCCATGGATTTCTGAACGCTGTGCTTGTTGCTTAATTTTGTACTTAAGAAAGAGAGGGCTTAATTAAAGGAATAGGAGATGGAATGGGTGGGGAGAAGGAAGAGAAGTATGGTATAATACAGGGGAAAAATAAACAATAAAATGTATTTAAATAGAAAAGCAAGGGACAACTTGCGGGCTGAGGCAGGACACATCCTTCATGTTAGAATAGCCCTCCCTCAAAAGGCTTAAGGAAGTCAGCTTACCCAGAAATTTGCATTTTAGCATATGAGAGGAGAGAGAGAGAGAGAGAGAGAGAGAGAAGGAATTAAACAGAACAACAGAGTATCAAGTATCAGGCAAAGTGTTATTACTGTCTTGAAATATGACTAAATGGTCAAAAACTAGCAAGGAAAGAAGGAATAATTTTTTTAATATTTTTGTTTTACTTATACGAACATCTTAATAACAGTCAATGATATATATATAAAAAGCCAGTGACTGTAAAGCCATAACGACCAGAATGACCCATCACTATGACACCCACCTCAGCCAGCTAACTGCCAGATCAGGGAGTGGGGCCAGCTGGACAACTGCCTACGGCCCCTCCTTCTGGCTGGCCCAGCTCCTGATGGGCCCCCACCACCCCATGGCCCCAAGGCCCCTTCTCCCAGCCAGCTCAGCCACCAATCAGCCCCCAACCCCACCAATTGGGGGTGGGGATGGCCAGCCAATCTCCCCCAGCCCCTTCCCCAGCCGCTGACCCCTGATTGGTCCCCCACCCCAATTGGGGGTGGGGCCCACCAGCCAATTACCCACAGCCCCTCCCCCTAGTCTGCCCAGCCCTAATTGGGTCCTGATCAAAGCTGGCTGGCCAACCTCCCACCATCTCCTCCTCCTGACATGCGCGGCCCCATCCACCAATTGGGGCTGGCACGGATTCCACCTGTGCACAAATTTGTGCACTGGGCCTCTAAAATATATATATATATATGTCTATCTAGAGACTAGATATACACTGACTATATATTTAATAGTCAGTGATATGTCAACAATTTAAGCATCATTATCAAATAGCACAAGAACTAATACAAGTCACGGAATAGACTGACATACCTCAATGTGTGGGTGGTGGGATGAGAAGAAATCAACCAAAGAACTTATATACTTATATGCATAGCCCATGGAGTTGGGCAATAGGACTGGGAAGGATGGGGAGGGGCTTGGAAAAGGGGGGAGAAGTGGGGGAAAGGGGAGACATCTGTAATACTATCAACAATAAAAAAATATATAGATTTAAAAAATAAATGAAAAACAAAGTTTGTAAAACTTAAAAATAATTAAAACCCATGTGCTGGGGGGGGGGGGAAGAATGAATACAATGCATGCATCTATCATATTGATGTAATCTGTAGCAGAGGCAACATGGAAAGACCTCGGCACATCAGTCTCTGGGGATCGCCACTACCATGGCCTCCTTGTGAGGGCAGGGCCCTACCATGAGCATCTCTGTATCCGGCAACAGATACAAGATGTGAGCACAATGAATATTTGTTAAGTGTCAGAATGAGAGAAAGCAATGCTCTCACTCACACATCAAGGAGGAGAGTGTGAGTTCTAAAGTGGGTAGTCCCTGCAGCTCTCTCTGCCCCAGCAGCTTGCATGCAAATAAAGTGTGAAACCCCGGCCAGAAATTAAATTTACATTTAAAAATCAAATGAGATCCCATTTTTACTGGAAGGACATGGGCATGGTCTAATGCATGAAAGATTGTCTGTGTTAGTATCAGCCAGATCCTGAAAATACAGATGCCAAGTCCCCTAATTACCGAAAATTCATGAGCTTCCCTTTTTTTATTGTATTTCACATTATTTCTGATTTCAAAGCAAACTCCATCTTTCATGTGAGAAACACAAACCCTCTAGCCATTTCTGCTCATGCTGTGAATTGTGCTTCTGATATTAAAAGAGGCTTTGTAAGTTCAGTGTTCATTTATCCTAGTATTTATCATAAGGCGCCACTGTTTAAGGGAAACACCTATTTGCTTACAGAGGATCGACCCAGGTAACAGGGATGGTTACATGAAATTCAGTCCAAAATTCAAGTTTAAAACTTACCATTGTCTCTTGGAATGGCAGCTGAAAGGGGAAAAAAAAAAAGCAAAACTCACCAGCTCAGCCAGCTAGCAGGAGGGGGAGGAGAGAGGAATTAGCAAATCTCAGAAAAATAAAGCTACATAATCTGCTATATCTCAGGCCACCTTTATCCTCCAAATCCCCCATCTTTGTTTAAGCTACAAACAGACTCCATAAAAATCAGCTCACTGGCCTCCCCTATTATACACCTCCCTGAACAAATCAAATGAAGTTTGGGTTGAAAAGCTGATTATAATATATATATATATATATATATATATATATATATATATATATATATATCCCTCCCCCCCCCCCCCCAAACAAAGAGAAAGGTGGGGTATTTTAAAAGGAGATATATTTTTTTAATTTTCCCTTTCCCCCCAGGTAAAAGGGCCTGCTGCGGGGGAAACAGAAACCGGGG